>NW_009697216.1:59413-69665 GCF_000703405.1 Apaloderma vittatum
GAACTTCTTTTGCAGCTAACCATTTCTAGCAATACACTGTCTAAAAGTTTATATAGACTGTGTTAAGGCTATCTTGCTGAGTTTTCCTATGAATTAGGACATTAGCTTTTTTAAAATAAATAACTAGCAGCTAAAAATAATGAAAATGCTTCAAGTAACGTTCTCTTAAAAATAAATCCCTGACCAACGTTGTGTTAAGACACCTCCCAAGGTGCCTTCCAACCTGTGCAACCTTTGCCACCAAGGTCAGAATAGCTGAGAGTTACTCAGATCGTGAGGTAGATGCCTGGGTCTCATTTAATCTGCTCTAGATTACCTTTCTTGTAATGAGATACAGTATGTATAAAGACACATTTTTTTGGCTGTATAACAAGTTGAGGATGATTCACTTCAGATGTCTAGCTTAAATGTCTCACTTTTAGTCATATAATGCTAGCTGAAATAAAACCTACAGCAAGTTTCTTAGCTGCAATTTTCTTTTGGAGCAAATATAGAAGAAAAATCAAGTAATTGCCCTCAGGGTTTTTTTCTACGTAACATATAGCTATTTTAATGATAGGAAAAGGAAGGAAATTCCTTATTTAAATAAGATGACGTGAAATCTGGAGCATTTGAAAAACAACACAGAATAAATTGATCATTAAAGTGTTTCAAAGTTCTTCCAGCTGTGAAATGGATGCTGTGAATAGACTGGTTTTGGTAAGAAAGAAAGTAAAGTTGTGCAGAACAAAACAGAAATAACAAAAAAAAGTCAGTCAGTCATCTTCCTGGAATAATTCAGTTTGACAAGTGATTTAGAAGATTTGTTTTTATTTAAAAGCAAAAGTACGTAGAGAAACAGAAATGTAACTGCCTAGTTTGCCATAAAAGAAAATACAATCTGAAATGAACTCATTAATTTTACTGTAATATCTGAGATTATTTGGTTAATTGCAGAAAAGCACTGATTAATTATTTAGTTGCCATGAGACAGACTCCTATATACAGAGTCCAAGAAAAGTCTGCAGCCTCATTTAAACTCATTAAAATTCTGTGGTGTAGACTCATTTGAACAAATCTCTGGAAACAGAGAGCAAAGACAAATGGAAGCAAGGAGCTTTTTACCTCCACAGACTCCAGTCTGGGTCTGTGTCTGCTATGTCCTCTAGAGCTCAACAGGAAAAGTCAGCAATGGCTATGTTCTTGGCTTTAGTATTTCTCAGTTCATGTCAAGGCAAGGATAAGAGATACAAAAGGAAGGATTTTGCTCCGGATGAAGGCATGAAATGGATTTAAATTAAAGGAAAACAGATTTAGACAGGATATTAGGAAAAAATTTTTCAGTACAAGGATGGAAAGACTCTGGAATAAATTGTCCAGAGACGTTATGGATGTCCCCTCCCTGTAGATGTTCAAGGCCAGGTTGGATGAGGCCTTGAGTAACCTGATCTAGTTGAGAGAAGTCCCTACCCATGGCAGAGAGATTGGATTAGATGATGTCTAAGGTCCCTTCCAACCTAGGCCATTCTATGATTCTATGGTTCTATGATTCTGTGAAATAGTAGAAGTCTACATGGGATTTACACATGGGCTGGATATCCAAGCTTTCACTATTGTCTCTGGCCAGCTAATCAAGGGACCCTAGAAAGACATTCAGATCATTCTGAAATAGACACTCAGTACTGCGTTGCTTTCCTCCATAAACACAGATCTAGAGCAGTTTGGGATTCCTTAGGGTATCCAGCCTAACTTCCAGTTGCCACTTCAGAAGGATTTCTGTAGATCCCTTGTCATATCTGCCAGTTCCTTATGGCCTGGTGTTAATATCTTGGGGTACCTGTCCTGGTTTGAGCTAAAATAGAACCAGTTCTGTTCAGTGATTTTTTTTCAGCTCAGTCTCTCCTGAGTGACTGTACTATTATTGTTTTATTAAAGTTGTTTTAGTTTTCTTTTCCAATCCATAAATCTTTCTGCCTCATTCCCTTTCCCTTTCGGTTTGGAGAGGGAGAGGGATTAGAAAGTATCTGTCAGTGTTTCGTGGCCAGCCCAGCCCTAAACCTGGACAGTGCCCTAGGTGCCTTGTCACATTCGAATCTGCGAGGTGATTTGAGAAAAAAAGGAGCACACTCTCTATATGGATCCAGGAGTTTGTTACCAGTCCGAGTGAAATAGGAGCACAGCAAGTTTTAGTCCAATTAAATGACACTCTTCTGCCAATAATACAAACTGAACAATCTAGGCAATTAAATTTATGAGGACGAAGTTAATAATGCAAACAGGTTATACAGGCTGTATTTGTTGAGGAGTGGTGGGGAAAATCAACTCTGCCAAGGCGTACAAACCAGGCACCTCAGGTAAACCCATCTCTGGCCGTGCTCTCACTGAAGGATACCGTCCCACAGCACCCCAGCAGGGTGACAGGAGCTGGGGTGGTGACAGCTGTGGCCAGACTGTAGTGACCTGAACTCTTTGCAACTAGAAGAAGCATAACTTTTTGCAGTGCATAAACTGTTAAACCACCATATTTCCTGGTTGCGGGACTATATGAGTGTAACAGACTGAACTCTGTATCTCAGCTAAGAGCAGCTCATGTAGACTTCTAGAGTTTGGACTTT
This sequence comes from Apaloderma vittatum, assembly GCF_000703405.1. Taxonomy (NCBI): domain Eukaryota; kingdom Metazoa; phylum Chordata; class Aves; order Trogoniformes; family Trogonidae; genus Apaloderma; species Apaloderma vittatum. The sequence continues at coordinate 62,008 of NW_009697216.1, forward strand.
TTATTTAGAACTGCTCCACACAGTGTTTCCATGTGATGGGTGATGACTCTCATCCAGCATGAGATCATTAGTAATACTAGTAAATCTGACATGGTATAAGCAAAATGGGGACTATTTGGCAAATATCTTGAGCAGGCCTTTGAATGAATTTTCTTAAACTTCTTTTGCTACCTGTGATTAGGTAGAATAAAAAAAAATTACATCAGATCTAAGAATGGAGTTAAAATACCTGGAGATTTATGCCCTATTCAATTTACTAATAGTCATTAATCTTTAGTGTAATTTGAAAGCCAGCCCTATTTCCTTGTAAAAACATCCCAAATTCTAGATGAATTAATGATCTGGACAGAAATGTGTGATTCCATAAAACAGTGTAATTATACGGAATGCGACATTCAAGAGCTCTTAATTCATGGAACAATAATATTTTACTTCAGTACTTTACATAACTGTTTGATAGACATACAAGATGTGCATATGAAAGGAATGTATATGAGATGTGTATGTATTTGTGTTACGAACATTGTGTCACACATTCAAGGAATACAGTTAGCAAAAAAAATAAAAGTGCTGTGCCAACATTTTCTTTGCCCTCCCAGACTCAGCAGGGCATGTATATTTATAGTTTAACGAGCCTTCCTATTACATTTTGAAAAATGAATCTGGTTATTGACATACTTGAAGCATATTCAATTAGTCTTGATTTGGTATATTTGATTTAAAGGTTTTTGATTATTTGTTCCATGTTCTAACTTGACAACTTAGAAATGGAATGAAATTAACCTGTCAGGAAGGATTAATGAACTGATTTTGTTCACTAGTTGAGATGATTTACACGAATTCCACTGCAGCTGATCTTGCCACTGAACCAATATTCATTTCTGAAAATAGATTAAGGGTCAATGTTATGATATCCTATAGTTTCATATACTAATTAGCATTCATTTACCAGAGGAGTGGAAAGAAAATATGCAAAGCAGTGAACTGCTCTGTAGTTTAATTAAAACCGCATTGTTTCTTATGTTAAAGGATGAACATATTCATGGATTATTAGCATACATATTAAATACAAATAAACATAATCAATTGATAGAATAATTAATTGAATATTAATTAAGCTTCTTTTTTTTCTGCATTAAATATCCTGTAAACCTCCTTCTTACATGCAGTACAGAACTATTGATTGACAAACTGTGTTTCAGAGAGGCTTAGCGACCTATTACCAGTATGAAAAAGCACATAAATATACAGCAGATTACAGAATGTTAAAAAATTTTTAAATGCTCAAAATTTTTTAAATGCAGCTTATTCTAGCTTTGAAAATCTGATACATGGCATCAACGGAAGGACCAGGTTTAGGTATGCCTGAAAACTAAAACGCCTTCACTCCTCCCCATCTCAGGCTCCAGCTGAGGGGAAGTGGGGGGAAGGCCATGCAGCTCCTTTTGCTGTAAAACATTTGTTCAGATTCCCCAGGAGGAAGAGCTTTAAGTTGTAACTTTACCTGCAATAATTTTCTTCCTTTACAACATATGAAAATGTGGACAACAAAAGAGCAGAAAATATTTGTAATAAATTCTGTTTTTTGGTAAGAAGACATTAAAATAGTTGGGTTAAATATTAAAAAGTAAATTTTCTGCCTGTCCAAATAAAATACATAATCCTTGGCCTCTATATGTGAATAATATGTTCCTGTTTATCCATCTAAAATCTCGTGGTTGCCTTACATTTGTTTTGCAGTCTGATCATTCGTTAACTGACTGGCTTGACTGAAATGCCTCAGTGACTTGGAAGTGATTAATGTGAAATAAGTGTCTTATTTCTGTGTTAAAATCAGTTGACTAGAGAGACATCTGCTTTTGGTGGATGGACACAGTCAATCAGCTGGTTACATGCTTGGTTACTAATGCCGGGATTACTGCCTAGATTCTATTAGGGGCTGCATCGATTTGCTTGTGGTGTGGAGTCAGGTGCAAATAACGTATGGAAAGGTGAAGAAAAAATGGTTGAACCTGGGTGAAGAAAATGGGAAGCAAAATATTGAACTAGGTCTGGTTCTAGAAAACAAGAGTAAATGGAGAATAACAGCTGAAGTGTGAGATCTGTCTGAGAAACCAATATAGAGACATTTTATCAAATAAAGGATATTTACTGCTGTTTCCCATTACAATCTTAGTTTTCCAATTACTTTGTTTTTAATAGAAGTTATTATTAATAGAAGTATATTATTGTGACACAGTCATTGTTTGTATTGTGAAAACGCAAACAGATTTATTTGTCATCTTTTGTAAGTAATGTAGAATTTTACCTAAGTCAGAAGCCAAATTTGCATTCAGATTAAGCAGAAGACTTGTACTGGTTCTAGAGCACAAAAATTAATCTCTAGTTATTAAACATATTAAAAGAAATAGTTTTCAATTTTTTGGGAAACATCATGTATACAATGGCTGTGTAGACGATGCTTTTTGATTTCACTTTTGCAAGGTAGTAGATCACAGAATCACACACAGAATCACAGAATTGTTGAGGCTGGAAAAGACCTCTGAGATCCTCAAGTCCAGCCTACGATCTCAGAGATTATAGATCCTTTCCCTTAGCCTGCTCTTCTATAATGGATTCTTTTTACTTTCTGCAAAACCACTCTACCTTAAACAGGAGTAGTGCAACACCGGTGATTTCATTAGTTAAGCAATGGTTGTAAATTCTTAAAAAGCTACATGTCAGAGGTTATGTTAACTTTCTTCTAATGTACATAGGAGTGAATTTCATTTTGTGGGCAGCATTTTACATTTTGTATTGGAGTGATATTGTAAAAAGACAGTTCATTAAGTAACTTCAGTTTATTGACAAATGGGCAGGATTAAAGACCATTAAAACAAAGGCTCTTCAGTGTATTATTCCCACCACAATACACTTTAGTATTAACAAGGCAACTCTAGTTCTCTAATGAGGGTAACTTTAAGATGCAGTGATTTCTCCAGGACACTACATCTTGTGAATGTATCTTCACTGGCAAGATCTTGAAAGTTTTAGTATATATATTAACCTGGTTATTTAAATGAAACACAAAATAACCTGTTGATAATATTAGCAAAGACTCTTTTATCTAGTATATTTCTGCACACATTTCTTATGAAGAAAACTTTGTCTTTAACCAGCACAGCTTCTGTGACTTTGCTTTGATAAAATCTAAGTGGAAAAGGCAGAAACTTGGTAAAATTTCTCTAGGAATTCACACATAAGATTATGAATGCATGTAAATTATAGGCTCTTTCATACTAATGGTATACATTGAGCAATGTCGGGTTCCTAAAAATTGCTGGACAAGGGCAAAAGCAAGCCCCTTAATGACTATCAACTTTGCAACATAATGATTTCAGTTTCTGTTGAATTAATAGAAATCTATTCTTGTCATGGTGTGTTATCCCTCTGTGTAATCCTTTATCCTACAGCTGGTCCAAGTTCTGCCTGCTTATCATATAGCTGAGTGGCTTCATCTTTTCCTAGGTCCTTTTAACTGTCAGCTGAATAAACAGCAAGTGCAGAAAGTGGACGTATGTGCTGGCCACCCTGGGTCCATCTTAGAGACCCGAGGAAGAGCTTCAGTTTACCATTTCCATCTGTAAGTCACACTAGGACTTACCTACAGTTTAACTGCACCTCTAGGTACCTGCAGGTACCTTCATTGGCCACAGAGGATCATGCCTGTATCAGCAGCTCCCTTCAGTTCCCTCTTGTCTGTACTAGCTTGGCCAACATCTTTGCTATTACTTATTCCCGTTGTGGTAGTCCAGAACTGCCCTGAAGGGAGGCTGGTCTTAAGTATATGGACACAAAACATCAAGTTAGAGCTCCTTGAAGCAAGGCCTAGACAATCCCTTCCTTCTAATTTTTTTTCCACTCAGTACAAAATTTATACACCTTAAAGCATTTCTTGATTGCACTGGCCACTTCTGAAATGGTGGAATAATTTGTATCCAATAAGAAGGCTCAAGTAAAAAACACGTAGATGATTAATTTTTTGCTTATTTTAGTAAAATAAGATGATTTTGATGTACATCTGTTTTCTATTTATAAGAAATTAATGGTTCCAGTGTGATTATACTCTGGGACTAATTATATGTGCAAAGTTAAATATGCCTGAAAGTCTTTTTCAGAATCAAGACCTTACTCTGGCTTTTATCTCTCTCTCTCTCTAGTGTATCTATCATCTATCTATCATCATCTATCTATCTATCTATCTATCTATCTATCTATCTATCTATCTATCTATCTATCTATCTCTATCATCTATCTATCTGTATCTATCTATCTATCTATCATCATCATCTATCTATCTATCTATCTATCTGGTTATTGAAATAATTTCTACATTTTCCTACCTTAAAGTTCATTTAGTATCAGAATTATGAACATGATGGTCATGCCCATATACAGGCAGCAATAGTAAGAGCTGTTTTATGCAGGTTGACTTCCAGTGTTTACAGTCTGTAAAACAGCAACCAAAAGAACGTTGTAATGACATATGCTTTTTGCAAAGGGAAATAAACAGCGCTTAATGTTTCTTAATTTTTCTTCTTCGAGGTCCGTAAAAAGACAATGCAAGCACATAGATGGATAGATAGAGCTCCTTCATTAAAATTGCAAAGGTTCCCGGGGCCAGGAAAGCAATTTTTGAAGGCGCAGAGGTAAACATTTTGCACAAAGGAAATTAATAAAATGTTCCCCAGTGGTTCTGAAACAGGGCTGCTAAAATATTTTCCTCACTATGCATGGAATAATGAGGTTGCCGTAGAAAACAGAGAGTTGCACACTTGGACCACAGCAGCACAGTAATTCAGAGCTTTCAACAGCGTCTAGCAGCTTTTCAGACCTCCTCCCAGGGGCAGGGTGTCCTGCAGAACAACCATCCCCAGCCCTAAGCCTTCCTCATGAGGGTGCTGCCACAGTTCTAGCCACGCGAAGTTGAAGCTTGCCTCCATGGGTATGCACTGCTGGAAGTCTATACCTGGGAGCCAAACACATTACATGCACGTAGATGGCAGCAGGAAAAATCTCCATCAGGCTTTTTACTCCTGTCACTCCAGGTGCAAACATGTTTTCTTCCATTATCTGCTTATGTACACGTGCAGAACGAAATGTGCATTCCGCTGCACAGATGCTCTCAGAAATATTCACAACAGCACAACCAAGCAAAATATGTCTGCCCTTACAAAATTCAGCTGGTAATAAATTTTTAAAGAAAAGTTGCAGAATAACAGAAAAGCCTGTAAAAAACGTGAGAAATTTCAGGGTAAAAGAGCTTCAGTCCTACTTGCTTCCTGTCAAATGCTTTCACAACATAAGATTGCTCAGATATATTTGTCTGTAGAGTTGCTAATAAATGAAGGAACTTAGAAGACTGATTTTAAATTGTAGATCTTACTTTCTAACACAGTTATGCCAAAATTGATGTTCTTTTTTGCGAAAGGTGAGTAAAGGCAAAATTTGTACTATAAGTCTTAGGTTTCACTCAGTAACATGTGCTTGCTATTGCACGCACAGAAAGAGAAAGGTTTATTTTCCTATAAAAAAGAGCAGTGTTATTATTACTTTAAAATTATTATATTGTAAGTAGACTAACGCTAGCTGGGAAATAGAAAAGGGAAATAAATAGGTGGAAACTTGTAAATCAGATGAAGAGAAGTCTGCTTCTGCTTTACAGAAAAAAATATATAAAAAGAAAAATAGAAGAAAACTGCTAAGTGAAAAAAAGAGAAGGTAAAAGGGGTTTGTGTAAAAGTGGAGACAATGAAAGATCTGTTGAACAGAAAATCTGGAACAGACGAGCATGAAAGCTCTGATTGTTTCTAACTTGCTGTGGAACAAGTTTGCTGGAGATCAGGATTTAGGGCTCTGCTGTCCCCCTTTGGGTTTTACCGAGTCTGCTTGGGCAAGCTCAGAGCACTTTACAAGTCCAAGCTTTCTGTGTTCGCTGGAATAATTACTAAATCGCATCTCAGAATTCCAAAGCAGTAACAAGTGACTTCTTTATTCAGTATCTACCTGTATAGACATGCTAAAAATTGTGCAGAGGCGTTTCAGTTTTTCCTAGAAGTGAGAAATAATCATTTGGCTACAAAGTGTTAAAATGTTTACCTAATCATCCCTCTTTTTGCTTGTCTAGCTGCAGGCAAAATCAGTGTTAAAAAAGACTCCTTGAAAACTGTAAAAAATAAACTAAACCTGTTCCTATTTTACTGAGAGGACACTGAAATGTGAATAATCTCTGGAGTATGCCCTGCTTTATATAGAATTTATTATCTTCTTGCATTTCCATTTACTTCAAACAAAAACTGGAATACAACCTTAATTGTGATTTCTCTGGACGTGATGTAAGAAGACTTTCAATACCACAAATCTACTATGAGGCAGCTGTTACATTGCCATGGAGCATGATAGCACGGTACATATTTCTAATCAAAATGTTTGGTTAACAAGAAGGTCAAAGAAGCAATTAGTGGTGGAATACAGTTCTGTTGTGTGCCACATACTCTTTGACTACAATACAAACTGACACCGCCGCGATTTCTGCTATTGGAATCACAGAGGTGACCTAGGGCACTCTATCAAGCTTAGTTTGACCCTGACAGCTTTTGACCAGCTATTTGTTGTCATATCTTTCTGACTGAACAAGATGACAAATATACACAAGACCTCATGCTCAAATGCTGCATTCTGTGAAGTGAGACAGATTTTGACCTTTAATTGGTAGAGGTCCCTGGGTCCTGTGACTCCACATCTGCTATCTTTATTGTCTTGTAGTGGACAGAAATTCTGTTAAGTACTCTAGCAGTATGTACTCCCAGAATAGAAAGAATATAGTTGCAGTTAAATGGCATCAGAAGATGTTATTCCACAAGACAGTCCTTTTTTTTTAAAAAGAGAGATTGTTTTGACTGTAAGGAAGAGAGAGGTTTTGCTCTGAGTAATAAGCCTCTAATATTTCATGTTATTCTGTACTGATGCAGAGGCCTAACCTGACAAAACAAAAGAAAGGGTTTGGGCTGAATTTGAAAATAGATGAATAAATAAATAGGAACTTTGTCCAGGGTCAGAACATTTGAATAAATATATATTTATACTTTTTTTTGGTAAAATATGAGCAGTTTGAGAAGTTACCCTTTCAAAACAGGAGGAAGAAATTATTGGTATTTTTTTGTGGCAACAACCAAAATAAGAAGACTCTTTTATTTAGTTAGTTAGTTTTTCTATACAGGAATAGAATTTTTCATTTGACCTTTAGGAGATGCAAATTGCACAGGCAAAATGCTTTACCACAGATGTTTAATTTACCATCAAATTAAGGTTGGTTAAGCTTTGAAACATCACTTCTTTACTTGATTTCCCTCTGTTTTTTGTTTGCTCATATGTTTCCATGCATATGAGGTTAGTGCCTGAGTACATTCAGTTGTTTGTGGACCACTATTCTGCCTTTCTGAATACTAACAGTCTGCAAACTACAGGATGAGAAAAACTGCCTTAGTGGAATTAAGAAGTGTAGAAAGGCTCTTTGCTGGAGAGCTGGCTGGTGGAAATAGGATTCAAAATCAGTGAGCAACACGACAAAAGAGGATAGTTTATACATTAGCACATAAGAGCATCAAGAACCAAGTCCT
>NW_009697216.1:69699-70026 GCF_000703405.1 Apaloderma vittatum
TTTTGTGAAGCCTTTAATGGGTGAGCTCTCTGGATGACTGTTCTGTGATCTCAGTTCCTTTTGTCTTAGCCCTTCTGCACGTAACAGCTCCAGGAAGGCATGAAGAGGTTGATTTCCTGAGTCCTTGCTCAAAGGGACGAGACATTTTTAAGGTACAGCTCAGCTTCTGTTCAGTACCAGAGTACTGCTGCTCATATGAGATCCATCTTTTGACTGGAAGGGCCCTCATCAATAAGTATTATTTGCCTCTTTCTTCAGCTTGCTCTTCTCTGATCTTGCTGTTCAGCTCTCAGCTTTTATTGGTCCCACTTTCAGCTGTCTCTTTCC
>NW_009697216.1:70057-70556 GCF_000703405.1 Apaloderma vittatum
AATGCCTCTTCCTTGGGCATCTGCCTGTAGCTACAGGTTCATTTTACACTCAGTCTCATGTTTTTTTGCCCTGAAAGCCTCCATCACTAGATTGCTATTTTTTCCCTGGTTCAGCAAGCATACCCAAGAATGGTGCTTCTGCCTTGCCTATCCCATTTAGAGAGGACGACAGGACTATCAGTATATTAACAAGTGTATTACACTATATATGGAAGGATATAGGTTTATTTGTTGTGAAAATGTAACTGCATTATTTAGGCTGTGGTGAATCATTTAAGATCTCATAAAACACTGCTTCCAACATTACTAGAAATCAAGAGAGATTTGAACACCTTCACGTTGCTTCTTATTTCAAGCTATTTTAAAGCAAAATGTATAATGATTAATGACAATGACTTATGATGGGACGTCTTGTTGGTACCATGTAGTTAGCACCAAATATTCTTCACTTAAGAAGCTGTAGTGCCCCTATGGAATCTTTAATCATAAAGGCAATTTC
>NW_009697216.1:70587-79585 GCF_000703405.1 Apaloderma vittatum
AGCAGGAATATACATGAGGACTATTGTTTAGCAAGGATTTTAAGGGCCAGGATGTTGTTTAACAAAGATGTTAATAATACAAGCAGGATATAAAATGCTTTGACAGTAAAACTCTTTAAGTATCAGCCTAAAAGGTATTACAAAAACTAGCATCAACTAGGCAATACAAAGAGATCTGCAAATATTGCAGTGAAGGATACTAAGAAATAAAGCTATAGTGTGAGACTGAATGAGTGCAAGAAGAAAGTAGCCTATAAAACAAATATTTAGCACAATGAAGAAACTCAGAAATCAGAAAATAAGGCATTTGTCTGCAACATGATAAGGATTGAAACTAGATTTATGTAATCAGAAGTACCACAATTCAGTATCTTATTCCAAGTGAAAGCTGTGGTAACAATCTTGATGAAGTGTATGCTGATGAATACTCTGTAAATAGTAATCATTTGCAATTATTGCTAGGAGTTAGATTTTGTGTCTTTCTGGTTTATGACTACACTTAGTTCAAGAATGATGTGAAAGGAATCTTCTACTCCAGCAGTTTGGCTTCTTGTCCCAATTAAAGCTGCATGAAAATAATTAAATTTGCAAACTTTGTACATCTTAAAAATGTTAGTCTGGATTTTTTTTAGTTGAAAATTTAAGCAATTAGGCTGTTCTATCTTCTCAGTAGAATATTAGCCCGTGGTTGAACATTAGGGTTTTTGTTCTGAGTTGTTGAGGGCTTTATTTAAGGTTTCTATTTAAGATATCCTTTTTTAGTCAGCCACTTTGCGCTAGTGGATGCCGTTAAGACCTGTGAGACAGCTGTGCCCCTCTGAAGAGGCAGCTAGAATGTCTCATGTGCGCAGTGTGTCTGTGTCAGGCAATTAATTTGTTTGCTCAGAAAAGCTGAATGTGAAAAAAATCATATCCACAATGTTTCTTCAAGAAAAATAAAGATTTCTTTTTATGAATTCTGATTGCACTTCCTGTTAAAACACACACAAAAGACCTACAGAAGTAAGGACTCCCTCTATAGGTATGTGAATATACACAGAGGCATGCAGGTCGTGGTGGAGCAGCCTCAGAAAATAGGTTTAAGTTGGGCTGTTGCCAGAACACTTCATCAGAGTCCATTCTAAAATTGCACAGAAGAAATGGACTATTGAGTACCAACTTCATGGCCAATGGATGACCACTTTCCCAGCCAATCATCTCCTTACCAAAGCAAAGATATTTCTGTACAGATGCTCGGGGCAGCTGATGTACCACCTGCCTGGTGGTCTTACAAATCATTGCTATGATTGTAGCCCACACAACAAGGGTCCTAGGACAAATTTGCCACCTGCTGCTTAATATTTTACATGCAAATCTATGGTTTGCTGATTTTATATTATGAATCTAATTATAGCAACTTCATTTAGATCCAAAGAATAAGTATATTTTCAGATTTTTAGATATGAAACTGAATGAACTTCTTCTCTGTACTTCAGTAACTGTGATAGGAAAATAAGATCCCTTCCCACACCCTTCATGACTTGCTTTTACCTTTCTGTTGGATCTAATTTCCTGGTCCTGTTACACCATGTGCCAGAACCTACTTACTCTGCTCTTTAGGCTGAGTCCCCCTCCAATAAAAACATGGAAAACAAATAATTCTGTCTTGATGGTTCTCAAAAGCAGATGGTTTTTATGACTTAATCTTCCAAAAAGTATTTTTAAAATGTACTTTTCTGAGACACCACTGTTAACTCTTCCATTTCCCTTTATAGCCTTAACATTGCTCTTCTGTCTCATTTAGCCCGTGAGAACGAGTCCCAATGAAGAGAGGCTGCCCTTTGACTTACTACTTGCTACTGTTGCTTATTCCATTTTATCTCACATTTTACTTACATTCAGCAGAAATTCGTTTAGTGGCTCCAAATGGTTTTGATTTAAGATCAGCACTCAGAATAGTAATGCAGAGACAAATTACAATATATGTTTCCAAACCAGCTTAATGCCTTTTCATTCTGCTGCAAGAAGTAAAATGTGGCTGCTCGGCACTCCCCACCAACTAGCATTTTGCGATAGAGCAAGAAGTGAGCAGAAATGTAGCAGTGCTGCTTGCAATCCACATGTGTAAAATTAGATTCATTCTAGTCAGGTTTAGACACTGAAATAGACACCCCTTCTGGCTGTGACTGATAGTCAAAGATCACGTAGCTCCATATTTATCTTAGTTTTCTTTCACTTTGTGCTCCCACACCAGATTCTACTCTTACAGATGTTTCTTAAGCAAGTAAGCACTATATTTTTCTCCAAGAGAATTGACATTCCTTCCCACGATACGATTTCTGCAGGAAGTTTACAATGGTTAAAATATTTGGAATTTCCTCAGTAAATGTTTTCAGCTGTTGGCATAGGTTTTCAGGAGCTCAGGGCCTGGCTCTGTCACAGAGCTCTGTCCGTGGGGTGGGGAGTCGGGACTGCTGGATGCAAGGCCCAGCCTTCCACAACACAGCTTCCAGGGGATCCTCCCAGAAGGCTTCGGGGACATCGGAAGGGTGCAAACTGCTCTTTAAATGCTATGCGAAATCACACATATATGTATGATTTATTCAGGATTCAGAGCCTCTTTGGCAGAGCTGATGTGGCAAATAAAGACGGGAAAAGCAGATGCTTTACTCACTCTTTAATACTACTCTCAATCTCTAGCTAATCAAGATCCCTCAATAAACAAGGCCAATTTGATGCATACATCTGTTCCATATCCAGCCTAGGGGTGTCTTGCTGAATTCTTTGAGGCTCAGAGCCTTCACCACCTGCAAGATCAGATCCTTGACTGTAACCAGATGGTGGCATTGTAGCATTACAGCAGTTTTCTAACGTTGCCGTAATTTCACTTGGGGTAATGCAGAAAGCTGTGAAAAGCAGAGAATACATTTTGAAGTGGAGTAGCTTGAGAATTTTGCACACAAAATTATGCTAGTGTGTCTAGAGCTGAAAGAGGCTGCATAAATGGAAGATTTGCTTGATCACCACCAATAATAAATAAAATGTTGTATTTAAAGAATAATCAATGTGTAGGAAAATCCAAGCAGGTAGTGATACTTAATTCATTCATGGAGATCTTTGGTATTTAGGAATACCTATGAGCCATTGATTGGGAAAGAAATTTAAGAAAATGGGGGAAATATCTGAAAATGCATTAAATCTGAAAATGTCAAATTAGGGAAATAGTATAATTTTATTATACCTGTCTTTTTTTTTTTAACTGTGATATGCAGATTGTGGCACAGAAGCATGAAGTGGAAACATAATCATACTAAACTTGACTGTACAATGTTACTTTACTGTCATTTGCTATTATTTATTAACCCTCTCTGCTTCATCCTGAAGAAAAGGAGATACCGATTTCAACACTGGGTGGACTAATTAGTTAATACCTTCAAAATATGTTGAAAAATGCTACATGCTAACAACATCTTATCATGTTGTTCACAAGTTAAGGTTACAGGGGAACCACCATTAACCCCTCCTCTGAACCAGCTGTGTTTTCTGGCTCTTCAGTGCTTGCCCGTGGTTAGCATCATGCTTGCACCAGCTGCAGTGACATTTGTACCCAGAAGCCAACACTCACACCCTTTTCTGTCCAATTCAGACCCAGGAGTTTAAGTTATTCCCAAAATAATATTCTCACCACTAGTCTTTCTTTTTTGCTGTGCTTTCACTTTGATGAGAGCGGGCCAGGCACGGATGTCCGCGCTTGGGTGGAGTGGTGTCTTTACTGTGACTATTTTCTCTGAACGTTTTCTAAACAGTGATTAATCCTTAGCCATACTGTGTGAAGAAGTCACGGTTTCCAGCTCCCAGAGATTTTTTTATGTGGTAGGATTTTGCACAGGGCCTTGATAAGAGACTTTATCTCTCCTGCTCAGCTACAGTCCTACCTGTTCCCTAATCTGCTGCCTGCAATCGCTTTCATGGTTCACAGTAGTTGAGCAGCTAATCAAGGATGCTCAAAATCAGGTACATTGAAGGAAAAGAAAAAAATATGAGAGGCAATACTAGAAAGAGCACAGCAGTTTTGAGCAGCTCAGCCCACTAACATTACCCTCTTTAGAGAGTGCGAAGATGGTAATGAGAAGATGGGGAAATCTCTGTTGCCAGCTTCTGAGTGCAGGGGAAAGATCACCATAGAGGAGTGGGCTGAACTGAGAAAAGGGAATAACTGAGATGGAGGCTGAAGAGACAGGGCTGATTTTGAGCTTGTGATGTCCTATAATGAAGAACAAGGACTACATCAAGTACTCAGAGCTGCTGTCTCTATTCATCTATGGGAGAGGACCACAAAAGCTATTATTTGCTTACATGGCTACAGGCAGCATGGATAGGAACAAAAAGAAAAATCAGAAAAACCAAAATTTTATGAAGTAGGGTGAACATCTGACCAAAGCTACTGGTTCTGGAAGGAAACATTTCCTCACCACCCTTTCTACTTGTGCATTTTTTTACGGAAGCTTACTGTAGCTGGTAGGTGTACCTTTACTATAGCTAGCTTGATTTAGTCTGAATGAAAAACAGTGTCACTGTGAAATACCACCAGTCTTCATAGTGGGACTACAGCCGCTAGTGTATGGAGTCAGACCTGCAAGGTAAATCCCACAGCTTTTTTCAGATGCCATATGCTGCTTTTCTCCATAGGTTATTTCCTCATGCCTTGTGTCTCTGACTTCTGCAGCCAATCTGTATTTGTATGACAAATGCAGGGTTTTACTAAAAACCAATCAGGCAGAAATAACCTCTTAAAGATCTATTATGTTAGTATGAGTTTTAGCCCATGCCCTCTGTGGAGGACAAGCTTGTGTTACCTCACAAAGCTAAAGCATGTACTTTACGGAAGGAAATTGACGCAGGGGCTATTGTAATCCAAGATAACTTTGAAGCAAAGACAGTCCCCAGAAATGGTGATTTTGGCCAGGATCACATTGTAAGGAATTTTGGCAGACCTGACTACAAAAACGGGTAATTTTGTCCTAGATTGTTGCTTTAATTGGAATGCAATAGAGTTGCCTCATAAATCATCCTTAAATAAAGGAAGGTGGGGAAAATAAAGAGAAGTTACTTTTTCTGTCACTTTAGCAAAAGAATTGGTTAGCATATGGCTAGAGTTTTGCCACTGATTTCAAGAAAAACCCATTGAGTCTATATTACATCTGGAGGCAAAACCTCACCACTCGTCTCTCGCGTTGTTGGTATAGGACAGTATTACGTGATGTGAAGGCGTAGACGGGGACCCAGGTGTTGCTTCTGACTAAAAGCCTCTCTGCTGGAACTTTCTGACTCATTTCCCTGATTACAAAGACAGCAGGTGTCAAACACATCAGAAAAAGAACAAAAGACATTATCTATCCATACTTAATTAAAGACAGAAATGCACTCAAGTCTGGCTGGCTGAACCAAAAGGCCATGAGGGTGATAGTGTTTGAAATTATTTTAACTGTGTAGAAAGAAATTTATGAAGATTGCTGAGAAAAACGTAATTAAAATATAGAATCATTTTCCAATTTATTTTTTTTTTCTCCTGTTTGGATTTTTCAGAAGAGGATTATATTTGGATTTCCTTGCAGTTAGTTTAGTTCTATTTAGTTCACAAAAGTTTCACTTTTTGTGAATACAGTACATGATGTACATTTAAAATATACAAGGTAACCTGATAAATATGCAGTCTTATATCATCTTAGCTTTAGTTTAAATGTCATTGAAGGAACATGTTTTCAATTCCATCATCTTCAGTGATTACATTATTGGATTTTTTTAGCACTTTAAATTTTCTATTACATGAATCCTATCTATTCATCAAATAAAAATGTGGCTCACATATCTTATGGTTCACCTTGCTACTATATGTTCTGCATGAATTCAGTCACCGTTTCAGCTTTGTTAAGATTTTCAGTATGAAGGATTAGGAAAAGAGATGTAATCTCTGTTTATAAAAGGCACTTGGATACATTCCAGTGAAAATTACTGTCATATGTTAGTAGTTTAACCATATAATGGTTTTGGTGGAATATCAGTGATTTTCATATCATAGCTTGTAAATTTTTCACAAATTATATGGCAACAAAACCAGAATTATGCCTGCCCTAGAAGTATTCTCGAACATATATAGTTGTAGTGCATTCACATTATTTTCTTGTATTAGTGCCAGTAAAATAATTAAGATCACTGCATATTGTGGTGTATGCCATTTTCCAGTAAATAATTCAGAACCCTTGTATTATAGAGTGCTTTTGTAATACTCAGTAAAACATAAAGGATCTGCTCAACACCAGGGGTTTAGTGGGGGAAGAAATGGAGATATTGTTGTGCTAAGGCCAGCTAAGTACCATGACCTGGCAACTCAAAGCCATAGCATGAACGGAGGTTTTAAGATGCTCTGAAAATGACAATTACCTTATAAATAAAACTGTTTAGTCTTTAGACTTCACTAGGTGTGTAATCATCCCATAAAGACTCAGATTCTGTGCTTAACTTAAATAGTTCTTATATCTGCAAAGCCCTCTCTAAATATTTAGTTTCTTCATGATTTTTACTGTGCTGAAGTGTATAGCACCAGTAAAAGGCACACACTAACATCCTGATTCAAACTTCAGTGACCATACTGGAAGAGATCTTGACTGACTGAGTCAAATACCAATATTCTGACAGGAATTAATGAAAATATTTCAAGTGTATCCTTAAAAACATTGTATATCAGATCCTAGCAATTCATATGAGACTCAAACTCTTGCTCTGTTTGAGTTATTTTCAAAAGTTAAACCTTAAATCACAGTTTTCCCAAGTGATATTTTATGGCATCCTCAATGAAAGCTTTGCAGTTAGATTCTGCTACCATTGGTTAATGTGCAAAGCCTGAAGTTTTCAAAGTCTTGCCATAGATTTTATTTGACTGGTCTTCTAAATTTAGCAAGCAGTTGTAGTTATGATGCATTGGAAATATTTTTGGTTGTACCTCACCATCACTTACGAGAATAACTATAATGAAAAAATAGACTTGTCAGTGAAGTAGATGTGACATAGAGAATACTGCTAAAGCATCTCCTTTACTCATAATAGAGAATGTTATGCTTAAAGCTTGTGGGTTTTTTTTGTTTTGTTTTTAAACTTATGGCTTGTTTTCAGTAAATTTGAACAGCTGGGATATTTCCTGATATCGAACATTTTAAAAAACACCACTGGATTTCTAGAATGTGTGCCTGAAGTAGAAGAAGTTAATAAAGACTGTAGAGCTCTTGTGCAGATGAATGTCTCTCACAGTAAAGTTTTGAGGTTTGTATTTTTTGCTCTCTTTAATAATGTCATCATTTAGGGTCCTTAATCCAGAGCTTAAAACACATAAATGCTGATGCACAGTTCTTTTCTGAATTTATCCTAATGCTGAATACAAAGTGAGCAGATGAATAACAGCAACAGATTCCCCTAACAATTAAATGCTACTGGTATACATGTTATAACAACCAAATAAGACTTAATAGCCTACATGTCAAAATAGAAGTACAGATTGCCTAGACAAAGAAGGTGAATGCTCTTCCTCAGAACATGGACAAGAAAAGCAAACCAAAATGCAATACCTCTATTCAGAATAGAAAAGCTGTGCGAAAGCAGTGGAGAAAAAGAATGAGTAGTCCCTTACTTGGAATAAATTTCACTTCTGATACTTTGGCTGAAGGAAAAAAGTGACCACAGTTATTAGAAAGAAGGCCCAAAACCCAGCAGACTCCCAAAATGTAGTCCTAGAAGAACAGTGTGAGAGCAGCAAGGCTATAAACAACATGTATTAAGCTATGTCAAGACAAAGGTTGGGACTAAATTTTACCACTAGTATACTTGTTAATCTCTTAGGCTACAAGTCAAGGAGCATCTTCGATACATTCTGAATCAATTCCTTTTCAGGAAAAGCCTATGCACAAGACTAAATTTAAGCATTTGAATCCTACTGATCTCAACAGGATTTAAACATAGACCTAAAGTTACACATCTGTTTAAATGTTCTCTTCAAATAGAGACATTTTCCCTCATGAGGGCTCAAGTCTGAAACTATTGATTTTATGTGTTCCTTTAATTCATTTAAATTCAAGAGACAAATAAGGAATTTTTCTTAGTGTTTTATGAGTGTTTTATGATCACATTATATCATAGTCTGTTCCAATAAATAACAGTTTAACTCTTTTCCATTCAGCAGTTAAAACGCTTTGTTGTGTGAAGCTGAACAAGATCCTGGAAAGTAGTTGTGGAAGCATGGCTGCCAGCCACATGATTGATGCTTTCCAGTGCATGCCTGTTCTCAGATCTGCCTTTCTGTAAGAAAAAATGTCTATATTCTAAAACTTTCTGAGTGGGTTTCACCTCAGTCACCTTTAGTTGTTGAAAGCTGTGTGAAAAAGCTTAATGGGTCACCCTATGCTCCTCTTGTAACAAATGGAAAGACGTGGCAGTCCCTGGAGAATGATTCACCTGGTTTGTCCTAGATAAGCATTCTAGAAGTAATAAATTGCCCCTGGGAGGTGGGAGTGTATTTAGGTATTTTTCTCTGGAAACTCCAGGGGAACGTAAGATGATGCATTTAGACACCCGCTCCTCAGATGTCTAAGTCGGGTCAGATGACTCCCACCCCATTTGCATATATGTATATTTACACACCATTGTCCATTTGACATGGTCATTAGCTTTGCAGTGTCAAAGTAAGGTTGTTTTTTTTTTTTCTTAAATATATATGTGAAACACCTCTCCAGCTTTTATTTGCTTGATCACAGGATCACAGAATCACAGAATCACAGAACCACAGAATGTTAGAATGAAGGGACCTCAAAAGATCATCTAGTCCAGCCCCGCTGCCAGAGCAGGATCACCTACAGTAGGTCAAACAGGAACATGTCCAGGCAGGTTTTGAATGTCTCCAAAGAAGGAGACTCCACAACCTCCCTGCACAACCTGTGCCAATGCTCTGTCACACTCACAGTGAAAAAGTTTT
>NW_009697217.1:0-6916 GCF_000703405.1 Apaloderma vittatum
AGATATATATAAAAATATATATATATAAGTACATATATCTACATATATTTATGTATGTATGTATTCTGGTTTATATCCACATCCTCTGGCAGTGTCTGGCTGCTGCTTTGCATCACAGCATGGCAGGCTGCAGTTTGGCTCTCCCCCAGAGAGCCCACCCTCTGCCCCAGCACTCCCACTAATCCCCTCGGTGCCCACAGGGTAAGGCAAGTGCCTGATCAATTTGCTGGTAATTAACTGGCCCTATTTCAGACTGGTAGAAAAGCTAATCTGTAGGAATTTCTGCATTTAAAGCCTTTCCCTCTCCTAAGGAAATATCTTGATTTCACTTCATTTCCAAAGCCTACACAATGAAGGCTGATGTTCCTGATTTCAGAACTCACCTATTTTTTTTGCATCCTTTAATTGTCGTTCACGAAGGCAACCGCTGAGATGACTGCTTCCAAGGGACATCCGAACCACACAGACTATTGCAGGTGGTTATTTTGTAGTGCTATTCAAATCTGGTTAACCAGCACATCTATTCAACACATGATTTAACTCTTCAGTAAAGATAACAGCAGAGATAACAGAGAAAAACACCCCCAATACCTCTTTTTCTTTGCCTCCTGAGGGTATAGAAATAATCAGCCCTGACTGCTACCCAGCCACCAAATACCCAGCAGTACCTGAAGTTCACCTAACAACAGGAGGGGGCAAAAACTAAAATAATCACTCTTATCTATCTTTGTGCCAAGCATATGTGTTTTTTTTTAACAAATAATTATAATTTAATGAATACGTTGACAGAAGGAAGACAAAAGATAAATCCCCATGTAAAAACATTGTATTTCAAACCTGGAGTCTGCAAGACTCCCAAACAAGCCCCCAGATATTTAATCCTGGTGCAGCTTTTCAGGGTGGCCATCCCAAAGGGTCCCTTCACGAGAGGTGAGAGAAATAAACAGCGTGTTCCTCACGGAAAAGGAAATCCTTTGGAGAAATTGAGCTTTCAAAGCACATCTGTGGCCAAAAGCCAGAGTGCTAGGGGTTGGGGATCAGCACAGCATCACTGCAGTTTGTGGAGCAATTTATTTCAGCTGGGATCAACTGAGGAAGAGCCCCAAAAGCTGTAGCTCAGCATTTCTGGTGCTCATTTAAGGGAATTGATAGTATCTTTGTCTCTCGGGGTGTGAAAGCCTCTCTGCTGATTAAAATTCCCTGAAGACCTACATCTCCTAAGCTGATAATGATAAGCCTCTCAGGCTGCCTGTGTTTTGCTGCAACCTCCAACGCTGCTGTGGATGGGCAGCAGACGCGAGGTGCAGGGACTCACTGCTGGGAACTCTGCAAGCCAGGATGGAAATCTTGGATGCTTGGAGCCATGGAAGAAAAAGGCAGGAGCAACATTCAGGTCTGGGGAAGCATCAAATCTGCTGCCTCAGGAACCACCTGGCTTGCATCATCAGGCTGCATCAATGTCCACAGGGACCTGCAGATCTCTCTGCAGGGAGATTTATCAGAGGTGGGTGAGGAAAGCCCCTTCCTAAACTGGCCTTGGCTCTGATGGGGTGGTCCTGACTTTCCCTGCCTCCAGCTTCACTGGCCTTCGCTCCAACCCTGGCCAAGCCAGTTCCCACTTGGCCTTTCCAATCGATGTGAGAGGGTCTCTGGGAGGCTTGCAGTGCTCAAAGGAGGGCAAACCAGCGAGGTCTGGTGAGAAACCACATCCCCAGTCGTTGGGACTGCCTCCTCCTTGGGTGGATTTAGTAGGGGCAAGGCAAGGGGAAGGGCAGCTTGATTTCTGCCACAAGCACTGCCGGCTTCATGCTGTGAAAAAGGGACACGGTCTTTGCCTCCTTTCTTCTATCACTTCACCTCCAGCAGCCGTCTCTAAAGCAGACCATGTGGTCTTACAGAATAAGACACTGGAGCCTGAATCACTTTCTTCTCTGTTTTAAAGAGCACGGAACACTTCCAAGCCTGGATCAGCATCACCGTGAGCAGCTGAAATACCGAGTAGATAATGCAGCAGGTGCAGCAACAAGCTGTCATTTCTGCTACTTCCTTAAGACCATAGACATACGTGCAAGCCATGTTTTGCCCTGTATTGAGCAATTTGTGCTGGTTTTCCTGAGCACAAGCTTGTTTAGATGAGGATCTGCCAAAATATTTCATTATCTGGGGAGGATCTCAAGGAGTAGTGTTCCTGTGCTGTCAGGTATTCAGCGAATGGAGTGAAGATGCTCATCCACAGCAGTGGGTCAAATCCTGGTTCTGATCCTATCCCAGTCTCTGAGTGGAAAGGCCAAGGAGGAGTTCTCCTGGACCAGAAGAAACCTCAGTACAGTAAAGTACGTAAGGATATGCTTAATTGTAAAAATTAACACTTCACACATCAGCTCAGCAAAATGTATTGGATTTGGGCTGGAAAAGGCTTCAGCTGAATTCCTGGGTTTTTCTGGTAGCTATTCTATTTTCTAAAAGCTCCTAAAGTGCAACAGAGATGGGTATGTAGGTGCAATGCAAGCAGAATTTTCATGTTCTTCACAGCAGGTGGAGAATAGTCCAGGAGGTGGGAGAAGTGGTATCAGGGTTTTCTGCTTTGTCACAGGCTTTTGATAAGACCATTGGCAAATCATTTCACCCACACACAAAAGGTAAGAAGTGTGGCTGCAAGACTTTAAAAGGAGAAAATTGAGTCAGCCTTGAGCAAACTATCAAGCCCCAATTAACAGGCTCATTTTCCCATCCATCATCTGCATTTCTTCATCTTCCTTGTGTTCACTACCTTCTCATCACCATGGGGAAAAGAATACCAGCCCAAAACAATCCCCTTGCCATCCTCAGGTCCTGACTGCTTTGCTAAAGCCCCGACATGGAGGAAATTAGAGCAAACCCAGCAGGTCCCTGCCTTGCAGCAAGCTGTCCTACATACTTCTGCAGTTCACAGTCCCCAGACAGAGGCATGTTGGACCTTCCCTTTCATCTCAGCTGGCCTCAGGAAGCACAGTGGGTGCCCAAAATGGCTCTGAAACTGGGCAGGAGGAGGTCTTGTCTTCCCTGTTCCTTGGCTCCTCAAGGAGAAGATCAAAACAACCTGACATCTGGTTGCACTTTACTGCCGCGCTGGCTTATGTCATGTCTTTCTTCCACAGTCTTTATTTTCTTTATTAATCATCTCTGAGCCAACACAGCTGCCACATGCTCTGCTTCTGCCCCTCACAGCCCACGAGAGAGCGCTCCCTCGCTGGTAGACTGCACGCTTTTCCAACTGGTTAGACTGGAAAGCAACTCAGCTGGGGTAGCTTAGTCACTGGGCTGCCCTCTATTGCCCTGCTCACACCCAAATCCCACGAAAGTCAGCTCCCTGGGAATCAGGCACGATGCATCAGCATCTGGTCTGTCAGAGGGTGTGTTTTTCTGGGGTTCTCTGGGTTGTTTTTTGTTGCTGTTTTTGTTTGGTTTTTTGTGTTTTGGGTTTTTCTCCAGGAAAGAGATTTCTGCAGGACACAAGCACTTGCAAGCAAAACAGGAGAGCACTACAAGGGAGGGGGTTTCGATTCTCCCAGCCAGGCAAGTGCGATTTGCCAGTTCATCATCCAAACTAAACTCTCGCCAGGAGGATTTTGATCCTTAGAATGAGCTGAAATCAGTGTTGGCAAAATATATCTCACCGCTCTCAGCCTTTCCTTTCATATTTGAGGGCCTCCTGTCTAGAAGAGCTTTGGTTGTTCCACTAAGCCACTGAGCAGTTTGTTGCTCCATTAAGCAGTGAGAGAGAAGAGCTTTGAGCCTTTCTCAACACCTCATTTTAATTAAGTTTCCCTTGTGGCAAACGTCTCAGGATGACAGAGAGTTCAGAGGACTCCCCAAACACCAGATTTACAACCACTCCTGATATTATCTTATTCTGAGATTTTTATTTTTCCTACTGGAATGATCCCTGGGTCCCATCGAGCCACGTGCATTAAGAGTCGTTGCGCTAATGAGCAAGTCAGAGCTGCAGCTTACCCCACCCTGCAGCTGCAAAGCAATGCTGTAGAAACACTTAATGAAGCGTGACGCCTGAAAAACACCCAGCTCATTGCTCCAGGGAAGGGGAATGCCCTCAGCCATGATTCAAGTGATGCTCAGACCTGGTGGCTGGGGGGAGGACGATGTCGCCTACCTGGCATGCTGAGTCTGGTGGAGCTTGTGGGTGATGCACCATCCTCTTGCACTGTGAGACAGGAGAAAAATGCTGTCCTCTCCAGAGCAGTGGTGCCAAGATGTTGCAGATGGCAAAGTGAAGTCCCTGCTTTACAGCTGGGGGAGCTGAGCAGCCTAAAAGGCAGCCTAAAAGTAGGGCTGGGGGCTGGCCCAGGGTATGGTCTCGTTGAAGGAACAGCAATGGACATTGGATGAGAAGCTGAGTCCTCCAAAAATACCTTGGTCATTGAATTTGTCCCTCTTTTTTTGACATCCTTCAAAGCTTCCTTTCCTCCCAGCACAGCCCTCCACCGGTAACAAACCCCCCTCCAAGAAGCATCCCCTGTGGTGGCACTTGTGTGGGTTTGAGCCCTCCGGTTGATGTCACAGAGCTCCCACATCAGTGTCATTGGAGCCATCAGGGAGAAATTCACCTCCTCCTAAAACACTGAGGAAGCTGAAGAGCTCCATTCACCTGCACCCTCAGGTATTTAGTGACATATATGATGTCCTCTGGGTCTAACACATCACTGTGGTGTCAGACATGCCTCAGGTAGGAGTTTGTTGTCATTTTAACCCAGCCAGCAACTAAGTACCACAGATGTTCTGCTGCTCTGCATGATCTGCTGGAGCTGCAGTGCCCTAGACCATCTCCTGTTCCACCAAATACCTGAGTGTGGTCACACAAATCAGCACTACCTTGTTCCCTAAATGCCCTCTGAAGCCCTCAGGGTGTCCCACCTGGTCTCCTGTTGACTTATTTGGAAAGACAAGCATGTCCCATAGGCTACATCATGCCTATCATCAGCACCATGCAGATGTCTCAGATACTCCAGGGCATCTCAAGCTGTACGAAGTGTCCCTGTGTAGGTGGCTGGTCTGAACCCAGAAGTGCTCTTTCCCCTCTTCCGTCCTGTTAAGAGTCAAGATGAGGGAACTGAGGTTGTTCAGCCTAGAGAAAAGGAGGATCAGGGGAGACCTTCTCACTTTTCTACAACTCCCAGATAAAAGGTTGTAGCGAGGTGGGTGTTGGTCTCTTCTCCCAAGTAGCAAATGAAAATGGACTCAGGTTGTGCCAGGGAAGGTTTAGATTGAACATTAGGAAGAATTTCATCACTGAAAGGACTGTCAAGCATTGGTACACGCTGCCCAGGGCCGTGGAGGAGTCTCTATCTCTGGTGGGATTTAAAAGCTGTGTACATGTGGTGCTCAGGGACATGGTTTAGTGGTGGACCTGGCAGTGCTGGGTTAATGGTTGGACTCGATGATCTTAAATGTGTTTTCTAACCTGAACAATTCTATTGACGCTGTGATTCTATGACTCTGTGAAAACAGACATCTCATCCCATTAGTGTTCCTGGTAAGTAGGAGGGGAAGGAGTTAGAAGGAGGGAGAAAGGAGAAGGAGCACTGATCTGCCCAACGAAAGGTTGGCTGCTACCATTGCTCTGGTTTTGTACACACCAACAACGCAGCGGTGAGCAGAGAGCACCAATGAGGATTGGGACTGAAAAGGGTAGAACGGGAGAGAAAGAACACTAAGGAGGAGTGTGGTCAAATGCAACGGGCAAGCACGGAGGTGCAAGAAGAGAGCAGACAAGCACAGCCTCGAAAACCAGAAAGTTGTCTCAACTCTGGATGGCCCTCTCTTTGTGCTGGGGCCACAGAGAAGACGGGATATGACAAAGCCTAGGGGCCTCTGTGCGTTGGGATTCTCAGCCCTGCCATCCTGCCAGGGAGAGCGACCAGCCACAGTCCTCATAACCCAACATAAATACTAAATTCCCAGGACCAGGGCTACAAATGAGAGGTTCTTCCTGCAAATTGCAGCTGCAAGCAACTCGGTTGTGTTTCAGGGGGATCATCTTCAGGTTTTACCAAAAATATTGGGGAGGAACAAAAAAAAAGAAAAGAAAAAAAGAGGGCAAAAAAAGCTAATTGTTGAGTTTTGTATGGCACAGGGTTGGAGACAGGGAATTAATTTCCTGCTCATACAGCGCATTATCTTGTCCTTTCAAAGCTGAGGGACTGTGTGTGCATGGTGATGGGTGTTCAGTCACTGCTCTGTGGTGAGGGGCTGAGATGGGCTAGCTCTCAGAAAGAAGGGTTTTAAAAGGAAGCTCCCTGCCTTGCCCCAGCTTGTGTGTGGGGGAGATAACGGGAGGGATGTCACCACAAGTTAGTCCTCCTGAGATGGTGCCTCCAGGTCCAAGTGCACCGTATCTGAGCAATAAGGACTTGGTAAGGGGGATGGCTTTGGGTCAGTATTCAACTTTGTGATCCTTCAGAGACCTCCTAGCATCCTCTGGCCAAGCTTTGCTGTCTCTCAGCTGTGCTTAGGACTCCTCTTAACTGGTAAAACACCTTACACCTGCAATTCTCCCTCTTCCTAAGCTGGGGGACACTGGGGCATGTCAAGGTTGGGGTGCTGATGTCTGGGTCTCTCCTTGCCGTGAACCGGCGTGCCAAAATGTGCCCACCACTTCAATTAGGAGCTAAAAGAGGGGGATTAAAGCCCCTCCTGCCATGCCTCATTTCCCCATCTGTAACGTGTAGACGATATCCCCTCGACTCACGGGGAGAGGGGGAATTGTGAAGAAAAATGCATTAAAATGGTGAAGCACTCCATTGCTATGGCAACGGGAGCCATTGAATTATGGGTGGATAGTGTCGAGTCGAAATGATAACAGAAATGTATTTGTGTCTCCTGCTTCCTGTTTATACAGGGGTCTTTATTCAGTGACATT
>NW_009697217.1:6947-14485 GCF_000703405.1 Apaloderma vittatum
GCGTTCGTTCATCCAGGGGAAGAGTGCAAAATCTAATCGCCACTCCCCGGCCACAGGGCATGGTCTCCTGCAAGGTTTTTATGCATCTTTGTCAGCATTCTTTATGTCTGAGATCTTGTAAAATATACATGTCTCCTCCAGAGTTTGTTTAGCTGGAACTGGTTTGCTATAAACATCCAGCCAAGGGTGGGAGTGCTAACCCCTATTATTTCATTGTCTGGCAGAAAAACAGGCAAATAGAGGAAAAGAAAATAATTCCCCTGAGTGGACATCTGTGCTGACGCTAACGGAGCTCCCAGCAAGAAACTCAAGAAAGGGTCATGCTTTGCAGTGAGTTAACTTTTGCAGCAGGAGAAAGGATTGTATTAAAGCATCTGTTCTCCAAGAAAACTTGTCCAGCCCTCACCCCCGAGCTGAACCTTCCAGCTGGGCGGGCATCTCTGTTCACAGCATCCAGCTCTTCACAAGGAAGCCTTGTTCCAGGGCAGAAGACACGTTGTTCCAGGGAAACGAACCTCTGACACCAAGCAGTGAGTAAGCAAAGACGAGGCGTAGTAATGAAGGAGGATAAAGTTTATTGCTAGACGGATCTCAGTTTGCGCCATCGCAGGGTATTTAAACTGTGTGTTTAAATTCACTTAGCTTAGTGACACTGCTGGTTGAGTCCAGAGACAGGACTGGCTGTACAACGAATGAAACTAAACGTCTTCACAAACTGTACAGCCTGGGGCTCAGCAATGATGGCTTCAGACTTCTGTGCTACACAAATGTGATGCATGAAACCAAACACGTCGGGCTGAGGTCTTTGGGTCTGTCGGGAGGCATCAAAGACAGATTCTGTCACAGGCTTCCCTGGAAAATTGGGGTCTGATTAAGAAATAGAACACGGCACACTCTAAAAAGGAGCAGATCTGGAAAAGGGGGAGAGGTGGATGTCCTTGCACTGTCATCTTGTTTCCCTTGAGTCTGTTGACAAGGCTAACTGATGCGATACATTGAGAAGCTGACTTTAAAAGCTTGGTCTTGATGACTTTTGTCTGCTTACCATCCCAAATTAGCCTGAACCAATGTCACAGCATGATACTTCGGGTGCAGTAGGGTAAGTCATCTTCTGTTGACCATCCCTCTTCCAAGCTGTGGCATCATTTAGGACCTTTGTCAAAGGAAGCTTCTACTCAGCAGGTGTGGTCTACATCCATCCCAGCAGAATAACCCATGCCAAGGTATGGTCTCCAGCACAGATCTGCAGTTGGCCAGTCCAGTGTAGTGTTAATGTGAGTTGTTGATGTGTTGTTTCATTCCAGTGAACAGATGAGGCAAGACCCAAGAAGTCTGGAAGAGAACACAGGCCGGAGGCTATTCCTGTGAGGCAGAATGGAGGAGACCACTCAGTTCTGGGCTGAGAGAAACAACCTGTATGGGCACAGTCTGAGAAGTATTACTTGGCCCCAGGGCTAGAGAATACTCCTTAGCAGAACAGCTGAAGCCTCATAGTCCAGAGAGATCCATGGAAAATCCTCAAGAAGATGTCACAGCTTCACAGAAGCCTACAGAAAAATCAAAATGTTTAGCAGAAAAGCCCAAAAGCCACAAGGACTACGGCAAGAAGGCAGAAAGATTCAAAGACATGCACATATGTAGGAACCAGGCACAGATTACATTTTTTAATTCACCCTCTTGTCCATATCAGTGGTTGGATTTCCATTTCATATTGGTTAAAGTGGGTCACAGCTCAAAACAGCTCAAAACAGGAGAAGTCCCTACTCCTGGATATCGATGCCTCATTCTGAGAGTTGTTTTACAGGCCGAGGAAACCTCTGCAGCAATTTGTTATGAAGTGAACACTTATGCTTAACTTTTAAGCAGCACAGATCTCCATATACGCCTGTAATATATGCAGAGGATCATTAAATTTTTACTGTGCAATTCTGGAGGGAAAAATACCCAACAAAACAAAACCAATAAAAAACAACTAGCAAGCAAAATTCTGAATATAAATGGGGCATGTTTAACTCATGTGTGATTTTTTAACTAGAGATGAAGCAGAGGTGTTTTGGAGCTGTTTACCCAAAAGAAAATTGATAGAGGCTTGCCTGAGAGGAAAAGGGTGAAATCTCAGAGGTCTTTGTTCACACCCTTGATGGATAACTTTCCAGATGCTTCTATTAAGCCTCAAGGTACCCAATTGATACAGTTCTACAATAACACCATCAGTATCATTAGAAAGCTTCATCAGTTTTGGTCTGGTGCATTTTCCCAGGGATACAAGGAGAGTGAAGTACAGCAGATCCAGAACTCTTGGAGCTCATGTCAAGCATGGAGCTACGCAAAGGTTCACCGTGATTGGATTTGGTGTCATGGCTTGGCCCATTATGAAGAGAGGGGTTCCTTGCAAAGCTTCAGCATGGGATCAGATTTCCAAAGTCTTCAGAGTCTGAGGGTTTGGGCTATTTGCTAAAGAAAAGCAGCTTCTGGCTGCTATGTTTGGCCCAAATATTTCCTTGGAAACAAAGCACAGCAGAAGATTTTGCCAAGTGGAATGAAGCCGATTTGAAACCAAAATCAAAATGTAAACAACAACAATCATTTAGAGGGGAAGAGAGTTACCAAAATCCCCATTAGGTGTTTTGCAGGTGAATTTATCTGCCTGGGCTGCTTTTTAGATCATGATCTGTATAACCATGAGCAGTGCAGAGAAGGAGAGGATTATTCACCCTTTGGTGATGAAGGAACTTCTGAAGAGGTTTAAAACAAGTAGGAATGACACGTTCCTTTTTCACGTGGTGCATGGGAATTTGCTTGTAGATGGCATCCAAAAAATTTTAGGGCTGTGGTAGCTGTGCAGAATAGTTTAGGCTATATTCAAGCTCTAGCTCAGGAGGTCTCTGAATCACTTGTTGCTAAAAGCTGAGCAGGTCTGTTAGGAAAGGTTCAATTTATCTTTGTCCATTACATCTTTTCCTACAGGTGCTCAACTCGACACATCAGAGACAGGATGTTTGATCCAGAAAAAGCATTCTTGCATTTTATTCCAAGTTTTCAAATTTCTCTAATTCACTGGTTGGGGTTTTTTAGTTGTTGTTTTTGTGGTTATTTCTGTCCAAATCACCATCATGATATTAAAAAAATAAACGTGTTTAGTTGGGATAAAAACGTATGACTGATGAATATAATGTCCTAAGAGCTGTCGCGTCAGCCAACACGTGTCATTCTGTCTCACGGCAGCTATGTCTGAAAAATCTGCCAAAATGAAATAGTATGGGAAGACAAGACCCTGCTGGGGAAGTGCCAAGACCTGGAAGGCTGAATCTGTGGTTAACAGACGTAGCAATGATTTTCTTAATTATTGTCTTCCCTTAGGAGTATGACTCTACAACGCAGTTCATACTTTGAAGCCAGTAGGGCCAACATGGTAAGGAAAAAATAGTGAGCAGGCATGTCCTCAGCAGCAATCAGAAATGACACCTTGGCGTGACTGGCAGATCATGAGTCAAACTAGGTTCTGGTTCACTCTTCTAGACTATCACATCCCCAAATCAAGCCACATAATCCTTACTTTTGTCTTCTGAGATTGTCTGCCAATACGTTCTCCTACTTTGCACACGGAGACGTCGTGTTCAGTTAGAAACTGGCGTCATCAGTGATTATTATTATGATGGCCATACGTCTAGAGCAGGAAAAAAGAGGAAACAAATCATAATCTCTGCAGCAAAACAGCCAGTGGGGATTCTGAGCCTGATGGACCTCCTAGCCTGGAATGGCTAATGCATGATGATCCCTGTAGCCCATAGCACCCGTGGAATGGAGGTGGTTGTTGATGCCTTCCCCACTGCTGCCCCCGAATATCAACATGCAGCTCCAGCATGTTTCTAGACTGGAATTACAACTACAGGCACTTCTGGGAGGTGCTTTGCTTGCTTTAAGGCTTCACTGCTTGTCTCAGATGATTTTGATTGTACGAGATGGATGCGTATTAGTTGCCCCAACCCCTTTCTACCTGAAGAGGATCTCCTTCAGTCCTCTCTAGGTGGGTCTGTGATGATTTGCCTTGCCATGTGACAGTTCCTAGATGTTTCCTGAAGACACCAGATTTAGTTCTCAGGGACTCAACCAAGGTGGTGGCTATTTTAGGCACTCATGTCTCAGCTACTGGTGCCACAGCTGATGCAGGAAGGATCTTCACACAGGTTGCTCTTATGAGAGAGATGCCCAAGCACCTGAATGTGCAAAGCTCAAAGGTGGTTAAATCAAAACCAGTGACAACCAATCCCAGGTGACTGTACAGATTTCTTGATGTTAATTAACACCGTAAAATTTCAGAGGTTAAACAAGAGCCCTGACTTTGGGGTGGCCGGAGCATTCAGTCTCCCACCCACCTCATCTAAGGATGTTCCCTCAGACACCAGGACATTAAAATCATGCTGAAGAAACGGTGGATTGGATACACCATCCCAGCAATGCAACCAATGTAACTCATGTAACCCTCTGCATGGGAGTTCCTCAGCTTCCTCTGGGAGTAACTGGGAGTTTTTTTGGCCTTTCAGAAATCACAGAGCCAGGTGTGTCTGTCCTCAGGTAGCCTCTTTGACACTGGTTTCCAAACAGAGAAGACTTCTTGTGGTTTAGTTTCTCTCTAAGGGACGAGACTATTTTTCAGGAGGCAGGAAACTAATTGCCTTCCTTACCACTGTTAATGCCAACAGGTGTGAGAAGGGATTTTAACTCTTGTGTTTAATCCTCTGGCTGTTAGAACATGCTCACATCACAATCCAGAGAGACAGCCCCCCAAAAAATTATCAAAGACCTGAGCCGGTATGATCATGCTCAGCCCAAATCAGTGCAGACTGGATCCACCCATCCCTTCATCACTGGTAGAGGCAAGACCTGAGATGATACGGCAAATATATTGCCTCAGTTGTGCTTTTCAAGAACTCCCTGTTGGTTCTTGCTGTTAATGTGGCACTCAAAGAAAACATTTCTGCATTTCTGTAGATACGTAGTGACTTATTTCCTGGTTTTCGCTAGGGAAGGTGCAGAAGTACCTGGGGGACTAGAGATTTCATAGCACCAATGTCTGTCACGAGAAAATTCACATGTAACAGGACCGAAATATATCCCTGTGTAACACATCTTCCCAAGGAAGGACTCCCCATCACATTGTTTCTACCTCGACATCCCTTTTAGCAGCTGCCCTCTTCAATGCTGCTCAGCATCTTGCCACCTGCCAGGTTGCATCGTGATTCCTGGAACTGATGTGGGGCTGTCTAGGGACAATGAAATGTCACCGTCTGCTGGTTACATCATCTGTCTGGTCTTATTTTCTAGGCCTTGATCCTTTCACTCCACCCCATGAAGGCAGAGGTCTCGAGGCAAACATCTTCAGGTTCACTTAGACCATAATCTGGACCTTACTTAACGCTCATTTTGTTTTGCACTGAAAGGAGAATAAAATTTCAAGACTCGATGGCAGCTGTTTGAGGACATCGGAAATTAATTTCTGGGAAATATTTTCTCAGCTTCTCAGTGTTTTATGCCTTTTATAAAACACTTTTCTGGTGCTATTGCCTGGGAAGTTTAGCTAGAAATAGGTCCCCTGTTACTGGGTTTTTCATCTCCTCCCGTTTAGCATGAGATGTTATATGTGGTTACTACAGCAGTGGCCTTTTGATGTTTGCAGACTGAAGATGGCAACGCACAGCAGGACATAATCAAAAGCAAGGAAAACATTGTTTGCCCTAGTTTCCTGGGGAAACGAGTACTATGAAATTAAGCCACCTTTGTGATTGCCTCCCTGTAAGTGTCTTTACCTGCCTAAGCATTCAGTCCCCTTCTTTTTTTTTTCTTTCTTCTTTTTTCTCTCATCCCCAAGGTGCTTTTGAACATGCTGTCCAATTTCTATCACTTAGGAAAGAAAAGCGGAGACCTTGGAGGTATTTTATGGCTAAAGATTTTCTGCTAATAGTCAGTGGAGAAAACTTTTTCTGGTTGTCCAGAAGAAAAATCTGTAGCAAAACCTCAACCCTTACAGACAGTAGTGAGTCAACCACAAGCTATGGACCCACAGAAAGGCAGGTTTTGGTAACCCCAGTGCTCAGAGCACCACATGTTAGAGGGACTCCTCACTGTAATGACTGTGGGTGAGGGAAAGAAGCAAAGAAATGAGGTCTTGTCTCCACTGAGAAAACTCCAAGTTCAGGTTAACTCATGCCAGGCAAGATTCAGCAGTTTGCAGACACACTTCCACATTTGTGTTAAAGTATCTTTTATTATTTAATTTTTTTTTTATGCGTAAGGCATTGCAGAGGAGACAGAGCTGGAGCTGGAAGTGTGTGGAGGATGTGTCACTCGTTATCAGCATCATAGTTGTAACTGCATAGTTGTAGCATCCTGAGAGAAATGTGGTACAAAGCAGAGCATTGACAACTTAGGCTTTGGGCAAAAGGTGAGAGGTGAATGCTACAGGGAAGAAATCAGAATAATAGAATCATTGAATGTGTTGAGCTGGAAGGGACCTTTAGAGGTCATCTAGTCCATCCCCCTGCGGTGAGCAGGGACATCTTGAAGTAGATCAGGTTGCTCAGAGCCCCATCAAGCCTGGCCTTGAACGTCTCAAGGGATGGGGCTTCCACCATCTCTCTGGACAACCTGTGCCAGGGTCTCACCACCCTCATCATGAAGAACTTCTTCCTGATATCTAGTCTAAATCTACCCTGCTCTGGTTTAAAACTATTGCCCCTCGTCCTGACATCACCCACCCCATAAACAGGTACTCAAAATTCAGTAACTCATCTGCCACTCTTGTATTTCCTGGTCCATGCTGGTGAGAAGGAATATCTGATCCAGACTTCCTAGACAGCCCTGTTGGGAAGTCAGAATCCCGACATCTGGAGAAATCTATGTTTGCATGCACATAGGAAAAATTGAGTTATAGTATAAAATTGTATTAGTTAGGATATTTTACTAGAAGTTGTTTTTATTTTTGGGGTGACAAGAAATGTGATTGAAGGTGGGTGTGGAAGGGGATAGTGTAAACCAGTTGCGCAGATTTTCAGAATTAGCGTGTCAGGAACAGATTCCACAGCTGTGCTCTGGAGCACAGAAGAAAGTATGAAGAACTGCTTTGGGGTATGGAGCCATTCTTTCTGCTTCTTTAAATATTTCTGTAGCATCATAGAATCGTTTAGTTTGGAAAAGACCCTTAAGATCACTGAGTCCAACCATTAACCCAGCACTGGCAGGGCAATCCCTAACCCATGTCCCTGAGCAACACATCTATCTGCCTTTTAAATTCCTGAAGGGATGGGAACTCCAGCACTGCCCCAGGCAGCCTGTGCCAGGGTTTGACAGCCCTCCTGGTGAAGAAATTTTTCCTGATGTTAGACTTTTATAGAGCAAGCTAATGTCTACCTTCAAGGTGGAAGTAATTTCTTGTCTGCTCGTTCCAGTATAACACACAGACTAACTCCAGCCTTTGGGGGTGTTGGTGGGTTTTACCCTCAGTGAGCCATTTTCAGGGGGTGTGAGAACATCTAAAAGTG
>NW_009697217.1:14496-19863 GCF_000703405.1 Apaloderma vittatum
CTTTCCCTTGAGAGCTGCTGCTCTCCTTACCCCATGCATCAGGCCAAGGATGGAAGAAATGGAGGTCACGTGGCAGAAAACTGTCCATAGGGAGAACTCTTTCTAACAGCAATCCTTTAAAACTCTCTTGGAGCACCCATCCTGCACAGGACACCTCTTTCTCATGGCTTTCGCGTCCTCCGTGACTCCAGCTCAGCTCCTCGAATAGCCCTTTCTTTGTGTCCACGCAGCATCTCTCATTTCTTAGGAATGCCCAAGAGGATTTTTTTTGTCGACCCCTCTGAGCAGCTGCAGGGCCACAAAGGGTTGCGAGACATCTGAAGTGGGCCCTTCTAGTGCTTGCGTCTGCAATGCCAGCCTGAATCCTCCTTCATTAAGCCTGGCATATCTCTGGACCTGGCTTTGCTACCCACACAAGGCATCCATTATTTAGTATGTTGATATCACCCCGCCAACACACCCTCACAAGGCTTTCTGGAACTCTTTGACATTTTCCTGCTCCAGGATAACTCAGTAATGGCAAGTCCCACCCAGGAGACACGACCACACGCTGGAAAAGAAGTGGTTGATGTGATTTTACTAAGTAGGACAGGCCGAAGCTACTCACAGAAAAATTAAAGAGGAAACAATATTTCCACCCAAGATGCTTTCTTCAACGCAGCGATGAGAGTATGACATCAGCTTTTTTAAATGTCTTTTTCTGACAGTTTTGAAAATCGTGGATAGAACTTTTCTCCCAAGCAATCTGCTAAGAGATCCTTTCTGGGAAAAAAAAATAAAAAATATATATTTATATTTAGGAGGGCTGGACTAGACGATCTTTTGAGGTCCCTTCGAACCCCTAACATTCTGTGATTCTGTGATATTTATATTTTTATATATAAAGCACCTATCATCATGTTGATGAACATTCCTTGGAGTAACTCTGATGGCAAAGGTAAAAACAGGAGTCAGCCTGCCAGTACCTCAGCACTTCAGTTTCTAACTAGTTTAAAAACAAAAAAAGAAAAATGAAAAAGAAAGCCACCTTGCTGCCAGCCTGCCTGGCTGGTGTTTAATACTGCTGCTCCATCAGGGTTGGAGGGAGGTGCCTCAGTCTTCTGCCGCACAGCCTGTACTAGCCCTGGGCTACTGGGCTGCAGTGGGGGAACTGCAGGAGGAAAGCCAGGGGGTGAGGTACGGAAGTTCAAAAATTGAAGCTGTGACACTTTTTCTATAGCAGGCTGACTCACAGTGTAACTCGCCCCAGGGCATCTCCAACATGCCAAAGCTGAGGAGCAGAGGGGCACTGGCACGTCTTCACCCAACCTTCACACAAAGCAGATGTGCTTTCATAGAATCATAGGATGCCTAGGTTGGAAGGGACCTTAGAGATCATTTAATCCAATTTCTTCAAATTCACCCCATAGTAGAAAGAGAGCGTGGGCCCAGGGTTTTTAAACCCAGGTTTCTTGCCTGCTCCACTGAGACATCTTTGCTTTAAGAGGCACCAGGGACTCTGATCAGCAGAGCTTCTAATTCTGTGAGGTTGTTTAAACACCCACAACACAGACTAGAAGAATATCCTGGCTTGACCATCTGGATCTTAGGAAGAGATTCTTCAGCGTGAGGGTGGCAAGACTCTGGAATAACTTGCCCAGAGAGGTTGTGGATGTCCCCTCCTTGGAGATGTTCAAAGCCTGGTTGGATGAAGCCTTGAGCAACCTGGGCTGGTTGAGAGGCGTCCCTGCCCATGGCAGGGGGTTGGATTAGATGATCTCTAAGGTCCCTTCCAACATAAGACATCCTATGATTCCACGGTCTGCGGTGGCACAGGGAGGGAGGGCAGGTGGTATCCACCCACAGAAAGGGCTCTCCCATTCCCTGCAGCCACACACACTCATCATCAGAGAATTTTCAGGCTCACGGTTCCCTGCAGTGGAAGAGCAGAGCTTCTGGGTTGAGTTTCTGCCCACCCTTATATTGCAGCCCGTCTTCTCTCAAGCCATCATCTTCAGCCTGTGCACCCTGCAGCCCTCCTGTGGGTCTGCCAAGATCCGAGTCCATTGGAGCCAGCTCTGGCATTTTCCCAGGCTCTCATCCATGTGCCTGTCAGGTTCCTCTGACAGCCAGGCTCAGGGATTTGTCTCCAGGTAGAGAGTTTTAGTAGAGAACTTTGAGGAAACTGGTTTACCATCTGTCTGTGTCTACCTGTGGCAGCTTAATGGAGAGTAATGATCCTTCGTGAACACTTTAAATGAAAGCCATTAACTGAACCGATGAGAGAAATTGAATTATTGTCTCACCCAGTATTTCCAATTTACCTGCCAGTTCATCTTGCACAAGACATGCCAAACGCAGGCGTAGTCTCTGTCAGTCACCAGGTCACAGGCAGAGAGACAGATCCCTCGCTTTGGCTCCCTAGGAAAGTTAAAAAGTGTTCATAAAATCCTCGGTCTGTTGCTGATGGAGTTTTATAACTCACTTTCTCTTCCTGTAATCTAAACTAGTTCGAGGTTGTTTTTTCTCTTTTCTTTCTTTTCTTTCTTTTCTTTTCTTTTCTTTTCTTTTCTTTTCTTTTCTTTTCTTTTCTTTTCTTTTCTTTTCTTTTCTTTTCTTTTCTTTTCTTTTCTTTTCTTTTCTTTTCTTTTTTTCTTTTCTCCTCTCCTCTCCTCTCCTCTCCTCTCCTTTTTTCATTTTTTAATTTCCTTCGTGGTTTGCACTGGCAGGAGGTGTGTCCATGAGCAAAATGTAGAAGTCTAGCTGTTCAGCCTTTCTTAGTTTCCTCCTGCTACTTTACATCATCTCTTTCTCCTCTCCTCTCCTCTCCTCTCCTCTCCTCTCCTTTTTTCATTTTTTAATTTCCTTCGTGGTTTGCACTGGCAGCAGGTGTGTCCATGAGCTGCTTCCCCCCCAGACCAAGGCTGGGACTGTGCAGTGGGTGCCACTTCAATGGTCACAGACCTGCTGAGTGAATGAATACGTGCTAATTGTGCAGAGTCAGCATGAGGCTTCCAGGGACACTGAATTTATTGTCTGTACAAACACTAAAAATGAAAACATAAAGCTAAATGTGAGTACGTGTCTTCTCCAGCAGGAGACCCTAAGCACTCCCAACATTTAGTGTGTCCTCAGTCCACTGGCAGAGCAGGCTGGAAAGGAGAGCTTGCCTGCAAATTTTCCATTTTGAGGCAATACCTGAGAAATCAGCATCCCTAAACCTGCAAAACAGTTTGACTCCCAGAGTACAGGGATTGCTTTGTGACCACTTGCTGCAAAAGGCAGAGGGCTTCTGACACAGAAGTCGTGTATTTTTCTTACTTATCATGCATCCAGCTATGGGCAAAGGGGATGTTTTGCCCTTGATGATGTTTGATGAAGTAGATTTAATCAGACAGGACACTGGCCCTGATAGCACCATGCTAGCCCATCTATTATTCAGGGTTTGTATCTGCTGCTCCCTGGATGGATTGGTGTGTCTCCCAGATGTTCTTCCCTGTTTGTGTGATGTCTTTTTGTTTCCGTGGTCGATAACGTTGTGCTTGGTGCGTGCAAATCTAATTATATTTTGGTCTAAGAGAAAATGTCAGCTTGCATGTGTCTTCAGGAATGATGGATATCCTATCCCTGGAAATAGCAGAGCCACAAACGAGAACTATCTACAAGAATGAAGTTAACACAGTCTATATGAAAAAAAAAAAAAATACAAACCCCACGCCACATGTTTACTCTCTGCATCTGTAAAACTGCAGCAATAAATGGAAAATGGCAGCAAATAAGGAAAGAATGATGGATGATCTGAGCAGGGAACACAAAGACAAAATCTCTGGTTCTTGCTCTGTGATCTTCATGACAGCTCATTTTAACCATCTCTTCTCTGTGCTGGCACTTCTGGCCTCCCCTTCCTCACCACTCATTCTGAATGCACGCTGACTCTCTCCTGCATCTCCCAGCCTCCTCAAAATGCCCAGACCACCAACAAAAAAGGCCACCAACCTTCAAATACCATCTTTTGCACTCCTGCCTGTCTCCATCAGGTGTCCATTAGCTTAGCCCAACAGAGATCTTCTGCTGAGGCTGCTTGTGTACCTGAAGCACAAACAGAGGTTCTTGCAAAATTGCGGGCTGAGGCCATCAGGAGACACAAGGGAGACACCCCAACACTGGAGACACACAACACCTTCAACAAGCTCAAACTTCTTTCCCAAAAACTCCACAGAAGTCCCCAGAGACAAAATTTTAGTAAGTTTTATTTAGGGAAACTGTGAGTTCATCTGGATTTTTTGGCTGTTCTCTATTTCTAAAGGAGATTTTCTGATATTGTGGTGGCTGGAAAGGCTCTTGGTGCTGGCTCATGTTGGAAAATGTGCTATATATAAAATGTGAAGCTGTTGACAGAACTTACAGATGACTGAAGCTCATCAACAGTAGCGAACAGCTGGTGTTAGTAGAGATACAAATTAGTTTTCCATGACAGGCAGGAAGACACAAATAATCATCCCAAAATGTAGCAATAAAGACCTACTTCTGCCATTTAGGATGCTATACAGCTCCAGGACATAAAGCCTCCTGGTCATACGGGAATGCCTTGCTGGAAACAACAGCTCAGCTACAATCTCTTCAGATCCAGGGTTCCTTCCATTGCTTCCCACGATTAAGATGAGGCTAAATCAGTAAAACTGATCTGCACAGGTCTATGGAGCGCGAACTTTTCATTTACTGGCTCAAGCCAGCATGTTCAATTTTCATCAGCCTTTTTTTTTCGGTTCGGATGCCACCGGAAGGCAATGCTGGACCCTAATTATAGACATCTGTGAGTAATACATTTCGCAGCTGCTGTGCTATAAGAGGCAGGGAGAAGCTCGGACAGCAGCCAGCTTTTTCACAGCGTGCCAGGAGCTGATCTCTGGGTCTCCCCTTAGTGCAGAGCCCCTGGGTCCCAGCTGTCCCATGAGGTAGCCCAGGGCTTGCAGGAAGACCAGCTGTACCTGGAAGGAGAAGGTCACTCTTGACTAGACCTGCGGCCAAGGGACATTTCTCCCACCGGGACCAAAATAGACAATGCCTCTAGAAGCTGCAGAATTGTAGAGAAGAAATTTAGCCTGAGATGAGAAGCCAGGAGACAGGGAGAGGAGTATTGCAAGAGCGAAAAAAAAAAAGAAAAAAGACCCTGGGGGTTATCCCAGGGTCAATTCCTCTCCTGTCACCATGGTCAGACGGTAAATCCCATGAGGCAAGAATGACAGTAGGTATCATAGAGATGGAGATCATAGATCATAGAATTGTCAGGGCTGGAAAGGACCTTAAAGATCATCCAGTTCCAACCTCCCTGCCATGGGCAGGGACACCTTTCACTAGACCAGGTTGCTCAAAGTCTCATCCGGCCTG
>NW_009697217.1:20060-25632 GCF_000703405.1 Apaloderma vittatum
AATGAAAAGCCACGATAAGGTCGCCTCGGAGCCTTCTTTTCTGCAGACTGAACAGCCCCAGCTCTCTCAGTCTGTCTGCACAGGAGAGGGGCTCCAGCCCTCTGAGCATCCTCGTGGCCCTTCTCTGGACACACTCCAGCAGGTCCAGAGATACGCCCTGGTAGGTCAGTGATGGTCCTGAGATACCTTGTGCCCTGCCTGCTCTCTCCACCAGTCTTTTGTGTCAGGTTTCCTCTTCTTTTATTCTCCCAGACGTGACACTCCCAACATCCCTAGCTTGCCAGGGACTCTGGAAGTGGCGATGCCTCCTCTCATGTGAAAGTAGGTCTGCAGGGTCAGAAATAGGTGCCAGCTGTAAATAGCACAATAACAACCTGCAAATAAACCGAAGGGCCAGACTGGAATGACAGGGAGGACTGTCACCATCTATGGGAGATGTTGCTTTCCCTGCCACTGGCGGCCCAAGAAGGGCAGCTGTGAGCCACCCGTGGAAAGCATCCAAGTTGCCATGTGTTCAGACGAGGAAGAATTTGAGCTCAGCCCCCATTCCTCACGGCCCCTGCTATTTCTGTCTCCTTTCCGTGTGTGTGTGTGTTTTAAATAGATGTGATCTTTAAATAGTCATGGCTTCTGATGGCAGTTTTCCAAAAAGAAAAAAAGTGATGGACTGTGGTCTCCAGGATTTTGAGTCCAGATTGCCAGTGACCAAAAACTCTGAGGCAAAGTCTGGCCTGCCATCATAGTCTTGGTCCTTGGATCCAGCTGGGCCAAAACCAACACCACCTGAATTATTTGGTGCTGGGCTTTGTTTCATTTTGAGTGGCTGGGTTATAGAATTGTTCCAAATTTCTGCCCAGGCAGATGGTGAGCATCACTTGGTTGAAGCACATCCCTGTTCTTCAGGGCATCTGGAATGGACTCGGACACAAAACTCTGGACAGCATGGAGCCTCGCTGGAGGCAGCATGGAATGAACAGGGTGTCAAGCAGCACAGAACTCGTCTGCTGGCTTCAAACATATCTGATGGATTATAGTGCTTGTAGCGTTTTATAGTTCAGGTGAGGAGCTTCCACTCCTCCAGCAGCTTTCACCTGGTTGTAACTGATAGATTACCCTTAGGTAAAACTTCCTCTGAAGAGGCCTTCTCCACCTGCAGGAACTGATCTAAGAGATCTGACCATTTGTACTCTTGAGTTAAAACTGAGCTTGTTAAACAGACCAGGTCTGACTGTCTTCTCAGTATCTGCAACTACAAAGCAGGGATGAGAAATAACAAGGGCCGAGAGTTGCTCCAAGAAAGCAAAGCCACTTTTCCACCAGATTCTGTCTCTGAGTTGCAGGACCTGCCTTCTTCCCACTGTGAGCATCTTCCGATGCCTTGGTCAGCCACTGAAAATACATTTGAAACAAAAAGACAACTCATCATCTCTGATACAGCTTTGCTAACCGGGTCACTGAATGGTCACAGAATCACAGAATCAGAGAATGTTGGGATTGGAAGGGAGCTCTAGAGATCCCCCAGTGCCACCCCCTGCCAGAGCAGGGTCACCCAGGGCAGCCCCACAGGAACGCGTCCAAGCGGGTTGGAAAGTCTCCAGAGTAGGAGACTCTACACCCTCTCTGGGCAGCCTGGGCCAGGGCTCCGGCACCCGCACAGCCAACAAGTTTCTCCCCAGTTTGAGCTGGAACTTCCCATGTTCTAACTTAAACCCATTATTCATTGTTCTATTGCTGGGCACCACTGAGAAGAGCCTGGTTCCGTCCTCCTGATGCTCCCCCTTTCCATATTTATAACCAGGAGTGAGGTCACCCCTCAGGCTCCTCTTCTCCAGCTGCAGAGCCCCAGCTCCCTCAGCCTTTCCTCCTCAGGGAGATGTTCCATCCCTCCATCATCCCTGTGGCTCTGAGCCGGCTTAAAGGACGACTGCTGGCTTTAAAAGCTGCAAAACGCTGCAGATGTTAAAAACATCTGCACTTCTGCCTGCTGAAGGAAGGAGGATCTGATTTTTGTGGACAGCGTGTGATGCTGATTGGTCTCAGAGCAAATCTTACTACGTGTGATGCTGTCCAACGCAATGATGCACTTGGCTGCCCATGCACCAAGTACACTGAGCACTGGATGACACATCTTCCTCCGATAAAATCACTCTTTTACATTGCTAGAAGTAGGATTTGGACTGGAATAACATCCATAAACTTCCGCTGGACTAGCTGCTTGGCTTGGTTTGGCTGCAACCCCACAGGGCTGATTCAACAGTCTGGTTTCTCTGGTCTTGTTGCAGAGCTGGGAGCTTCACCTTACAGTAAAGTAACGCAAGCCTCCCTGCTAGGGTGGGGCAAGTTCATATTTTTTAGATGATAGCTAAGCAAACGTGGCCCCTCTGGTAATTCATAAAGCAGGGATGGTGCGAGAAGTCCTGAAATTCTTGCCTCCTGGAAGAGAACAGGATAGCATCACACTACATAACTTTACACAGCCAACCACACCTTGGCCCAGCTTCCCTGCAGGGAGAGGTTTCACAGACGGAATCATAGAATCCTAGAATGGCCTAGGCTGGAAGGGACCTTAGAGATCACCCAATCCAACTCCCTGCCAATGGGCGGGGGCGCCTCTCAACTAGATCAGACTACTCAAGGCTCCGACCTGGCCTTGAACACCTCCAGGGAGGGGGCAGCCACAACCTCTCTGGGCAATTTATTCCAGAGTCTTGCCACCCTCGTACTGAAGAATTTCTTCCTGAGATCTAATCTAAATCTGTTCTCCTTCAACTTAAACCCATTTCCCCTTGTCCTGTCGCTGGACACTCTTGTAAAAAGTCCCTCCCCAGCCTCCCTGTAGGTCCCTTCAGGCACTGCAGGCACTGATAAGGTGCCCCCGGAGTCTTCTCTTTTCAAGACTGAACAATCCCAGCTCTGTCCTTGTAGCAGAGCTGCTCCAACCCCTGGATCATCTTTGTGGCCTCCTCTGAACACACTCCAACAGAATGGGAAAATCCCGGCTGCCGGCAGCCAGGGGAGGACATCAGGGCTCAGCATCTTCTCCAAACAAGGTCCATGAGAGCAGACATGTGCCTCTCTAGTTGCACATTAGGTCCCCTCCGTGGACGGAAACCTGGTTTCCCAGTGTACAAGGAAAAGTACATGCCTGAGGGTGCAAAGAGCTCATTCCTGTTACACTGGCAATACAAAGCAGGCGAAGGCAAGTCCAGTCAGTCACACCAGCATTTCCTTCTTCCCCACATATCCACCACATAGTGGGACCAGAAGTTTCATTCACTTCTGGTAAGGGAATGTCTTGGTTTTATAGAATCATAGAACTATAGAAATATAGTTTGGGTTGGAAGGGATCTTTAAAGGTCAAGTCTACCCCCTCTGCAGTGAGCAGGAGCATCTTTAACTGGATCAGGTTGCTCAGAGCCCCATCCAACCTGACCTTTAATGTTTCCAGGGATGGGGCATCAAGCACCTCTCTGGGCAACTTGTGTTGCCAGTGTCTCACTACTCTCATTGTAGACAATATCTTTTAATATTCACTTCCTAGAAATGAGACGATGTGGGACACTACTCACACCACTCCGTTTCCAGGATGGACCCTACTATGTGCTCAGCTTGGCGAGGAAATAAGGATCATAAAGATTCATATCCCACAGTACAAGATCATCTTTTCCTCTGCCCTGTATGACTGGGGTGGTTAAAACCCTTGCAGCCAGTACTCACAAGAAAAAGGTCTTATTTCTATCACATAACACAGGTTTCACCACATGTGATGATTGCAATATACTGCATCCCACTGCCCAAGCAAAAGGCATTGCTTTCACTAACTCTCTGCTAAGGGAGTTTTGCCACCTCTAGCAAAGGATGAACCAACCACGATACACATTTTTAAAGCAGGGTTTGAGAGGGGTGTGCTTGGCTGAAAAAGAGGAATTTACATTCATCCTGGATGCAGAGGATCTATCGGACTAGCCTGGCTAACGCACAAGAGTTTTTCATAGCTGCTGGCACAAGGGAATAAGGGGCCGTGAGTCACTCTCAGTCACTTTCCACCAGTCGCCCCGAGCCTTCTGCATCACCACAGTGCTCCACAGAGACCGATTTCACAGGATCGTGGAACACAGAATGGTTTGAGTTGGATGGCACCTTAAAGATCATCTTGTCCCCACCCTACTGCAGTGCAAATCCAAAGACAAGGCTTTGAACTCCTACCCGCTGATCCCACAGTAGACCCTTCTAGCTCCTCAGACTTTATTTGTTCAGGAGCAGGGGCAGTGAATGTCAGACCTTCCCCACTTGCCATTTGCTTTCAGCCACAAGGCTCTCTGCTGGGGCAGCAATGTCTCACCCAGGAGGCTGAAGGGGTTTGCAGCCCCGGAGAAGGGCTGGGCGCCCTGAAGGTGGTTCACAGGCTGGGTCACATCCTTGGCTGACCACGTTCTCCCTGTGTATCCTTACTGCAGCTCCAAGTAGACCTGCTCAGACCATCTTCTCAACGCAGATTGCTGTTCTGGGGGTACCACAGATGCACGCTCCTCATCACCAGATTATTCATGCCTTGCTGAGCATGTTGGCACGACTGGAGACAGACAGGAGAGAGCTGCCCTGCCCACACAGTGCTGTGCCATAGCACGACAGAGAAATATCAGGGGCACGATCCAGCCGTAGGGCTCCAGTCCTGCCTCTGATCTGGTCCTTCTTGTGTCCAGAGAGCTCGGCATGGGCAGAGGGACTTTGTGCCTGTTGCCACACACCCTGTAGATACACCCAGAGTCACTAATTAAGGTTTAATTCAAAGTAGCAGTTTTCTTTCATCTCCTCATGCTCTGGTTTCCGTTCAGTCAAATGGGGAATGAATCATCTTTCCCTCTTCCACTGGAGGCCTGTAAGGGATTAATAAGGCAGCGAGTGTAGGACTCGTCAAAGCTTTCAGCCGAAAATCCTCTCCCACAGCTCCTGTAGAGCTGCACCCCCTGCTCTGCAGACACGTGATGGAGAGACGCATCGTTCGGCAGAAGGGGAGACATCAGATCCCCAGCGGGAGGTGGCATTGGAAATCCTTCTCCTGGGGGCTCAGAGAGCTTTCCCTGGTAGGAGAACACCAGCCCCAGTCAGTCAAATAACTCCTGCTACCTAACGTGGCGGAGGTTTGAAAGCCCCCCCACCACGTCCCCCTCCTCAGGTCTCAGATTCCGCGTCGCTGGCGGCCCCGCTGGTGTCTCATTAGGTTTCTTTTATTAAGGCTTGAGGTACAATGAGGGATTTTGTAGTGAGGTGACGGAGGGCAGCCAGTTCGCGGGGGACCCTTTGTCTCGGGTTTTGTAAGAGTTGGTTATTGTGAAAGCATTTGACATGCCCACCAACACAAATATAAAGGCAATTTGATGACATATTACTTTTAATTGGGGGTAAGGAGGGGGAAAATCAAGAAGAAAGTGCCTGATTGAATTCGTGCCAGAGGACTCAGGTGGGAATTTATTGTAGCAGCTCCCGAGGCTGCCAATTGCCTATAGCAACGTGTTGTGTGGGTACCCAGCATCCACCTCAGAGGGGATAAAGGGCACCAGATGACGGCAGA
>NW_009697217.1:25663-59816 GCF_000703405.1 Apaloderma vittatum
GTTGAAT
This sequence comes from Apaloderma vittatum, assembly GCF_000703405.1. Lineage (NCBI taxonomy): Eukaryota > Metazoa > Chordata > Aves > Trogoniformes > Trogonidae > Apaloderma > Apaloderma vittatum. The sequence goes on from NW_009697217.1 coordinate 25,671, forward strand.
GAGCTGGGGTGGGAATAAATTACTCCAGGTGGGCTCGAATTCACAGAAGAAGCTTTTAGGGGAATTCTGTAGCCCGTCAGAGCAGGTTATGGAGAGGTAGGGGTTTTGATGCTCCCTCAGTGAATGCTTGGTCTGCAAAAAGAATTAAACACCTGCCTCTAAAATAGGTCTCTTCCAACTGTGTGCAGCTGTGCAGCACATAATCACCACTGATCTTACATTGGCTAACACATAAAGAGTCAAAAAGCTGTGAACGCATCTCCTGACTTTGGTTGTGCCCTGGTTGTTGTGGAAGTTTAAAGCTTGAGATGGGAAACTTTGGATATAATTTGGAAAATCCAGCTGGATGTTCATAATCCCCACTTCAGCTCCTAAACCTCGAGGTCCTGCAGGTGACTGAGCACCGTCGTGGCCTCCCAGAGACAGAGCAGGAGGCAGAAGAGAATTGTCTCACAATATGGAAAAAAAGCACAGCCTTCTTCCAAGGCAGCTCTTGTGCTGACGGTGATTTTTGTGGGATAAAACGTGATGGTGAAGGAAGATTCCCCGGAAAACAAAAATGTCTCTGCCTGGTGCCCCCTAAAACAGAGGTGCCTGATTGGTATTAAATGATCTTTACTTGCCTGAAAGGAAGTTTGGAGTGTATTGAACGAGGTAAAGGAAGAAAAAAATATACTTAATGCCTGCTTCCCTACTGCCTTAAAAAGAGAAGTTTCCTGCAGCTTCATCTCAAGCCTGAGAAGGGAAAAAGCTTTAAAACGATCTTCCTGGGAGGTCTCGATGAAGCAGGGCTGTCAGAGAAGGCAGGCAGTTTGCCCTTCGGATTTGAAATCCAGCTAATTAGCTCCGAGGCACGGCTCTTCAGATCTGAGCAGGGCGCAAAGCTGCTGAGTTGGATATTTCCAGGCCTGTCAGCCCGTGCATTAAAAAAAAGAAACGAGCTCCATCGCAGCTCGAGGGAGCAGAGGGCTTAATGAGGCACCTTGGGGTGATTTGGCAGAACAAGGAGGGAAAAGACCACCTTGATGGCAAAGCCCTCCTCGCCTGGCCTCCTGTTGGGAGTCTGGAATGCAGAGTGGTGCTGGTGGAAGGATAATTCCTCCTCCCAAGGACGCTGCAAAGGTTCGCAAAGGCTGGAAGCAGATGGCAGCACCAAGGAGAAGGAGTGGTAGAAGTCATCTGAAGGGTCACAACGGCAGAGCCGGGGCATCATCTTGAAGGAGGAGCCTCTTCCAGGTATCTCAGGGCTTTGAGCTGCAAGAGGATTCAACATCAAAGCACTCTGGGGAGGCAAAGCCAGGCACAGACGTTGTCCCTGTTTCTTGGGCTTGGCATAGCATCACTTCCATTTGCAGGCTCTTCTCTGAAGGAACCTGGATGTGGTAACAGCCCTGGGGCAAACCCCCTGGGCCCAGCTACAAACTGTTAAACAGTGCCTGAAACCAGGTCAAAACCTGCATTAAGAGCTGTCAATACACTTAGCAGGTTGTCTCACGTAAGGCTGGCAGGGCACAGCTACCACTGAGTAAACTCAAGGCAAGACAGAGGCTCATGGGGACACGTCACCTCCGCGTGTAGGACATCTACCCACAGAGAAAGGCCTGAGGGAGTGAGTTTTCCCTAAGATGCACATGGGAAGCAGACCAGAAATGAGGCACCTAAATTTCTCCAGAGTTTATCACATCTGGAATAAAGGATTGTTTTTCATTAAGTTGCTATGTCACCACTGAACCTCAGAGGCTGGTGTTTGAGCTCAGATGGTGGCTTAGCAGTCGGCAAGCCTGGATTCTTCAGTCTGGTCCTGATACAGAGGTTCTCCAGATGCTTCACCAGGAAAAGTGGTGTCACTGCAGCAACACGTAGCAGTTTCCTAAGTGGGTCTGCAGTGCAGGTCAGGAAGCTCCGGCTGCGTTTAATCACTCAGGCTCTGAAAGCTGCAGCACGCTGCAGTTTTCTGAGGGCTCCAACCCCTCCCTGGAGAGCAGGAGAGCCCAGGAGCTCCATCCTGCTATGGTAGACGTGTTGCCTGTCTCCGAGTCTTGCACAGGAAAGCAGCCTTGAGTGGTTCGAAACTGCAGTTCCATTCAAACTAGGGCAGCGTGGCAGACTGCATCCTCCTTGGTCTCTCACGCGTGAGATCTCTTATGTGGCCGTTTCCTATTTCAGGCACTCCCTAAATTTGTGCAAGTGATCTCGCCGCCAGGCACGGAAGAAACATCCCTCTTGCAAAACAGGTCATGACCATATCGTGTCATTTTTAACCCCGAGCTCAGACGGAAAAGATAAAGCAGGGGAAGGGGAGAGGACATTTGTTGGAAAGTCATTACAACAAGGGCCATCAAGGAGTGATTTTCACTTCAATGCCTCGCTGGAGAAATCTCAGCTCAAAGAAAGGACTTAACCAAGAGAAGCAGGAAGACAATATTATTCAGGTAATCTAATGTTATGCTTCAGAGAGCATAAGAAGTTTACATGGGAGGGTTAGAAAGCCATTTTTCACACAGTTGAGGATATTGCACAGCTCAACGGTTGCATCCTGGGAAGAGTCTCATCTTCCCAACGAGCAGTTGCTATCTGAGAAGATGGGATTAACTGGAACAATGGTCTAACTGGCCCATTGGACTGTGAGAATTAGCTTTGCTTAAGTACCCATTCTCCTCCCGTGCCCCTCGCCTTGAAAACACATATCCAGGCAGATCACAGCTGTCTGTCCTACCAAACTGCGAAGTGTGTTGCTGCTTGATTAAAAGACAGGGCCTGTCCAAGCAGTTGTCAGAAGTCCTGGACCTTCCTTCAGTTGGGTGTTTGCACTGCTGAGAAAAAGTCGTGACACATAGCACAGCTCCTGAACTTAGATAGGAGACAGAAGAGCAATAAAAGCACTCGTGTGTTGGTACTGCAGCCTGAACTTGGCCTGCCGTGTTTGGAACAGGCTTCTTATTTAAATAAAAAAAAAAAAGAAAATAAAAGAAGGTACACTTCAGAATTCATGGTGCGTCTGGTACAGTCATAGAATCACAGAATCACAGAATGTTGAGGGTTAGAAGGGACCTCAAAAGATCATCTAGTCCAGCCCCCCTGCCAGAGCAGGATCACCTACAGTAGATCACACAGCAATGCGTCCAGGCTGGTTTTGAAGGTCTCCAGAGCAGGAGACTCCACACCCTCCCTGGGCAGCCTGTGCCAGTGTTCTGTCACCATCACAAGGAAATAGTTTGTTCTAATATTTTTGTGGAACCTCCTATGTTCCAGCTTGTACTCATTGCCCCTTGTCCTGTCACTGGACATCACTGAGCAGAGCCTGGCTCCGTCCTCCTGACACTCCCCCTTGACATATATATAAACATTTATGAGGTCATATGCTTTTGGTCAACAGCAGTCTTTCACTTCTCTGCTTTGACTTTTGCTTCAAGATATCAAACCAGGAAAACTTTAAACATGTTCTTAAGACCCTTTGATTTCAGTTAGGTACAACTAGTTTGCATTTTCCTTTGTTTTCCTTTCTCTGCCATCAATTCCACATTAGAACCAATTTCCAGCGTGTCCCATCATCCTCATTATCTGGTCTTATCATCCTCATTATCTACCCAGTTCCCATCTTGCTCCTTCTAGAAGGAATAATCTGCTTATGGAATCTTGATGTGGGATAAATATTGCCTGAAAGACTTCAAGGCCGAGTTTATCAAGTTTTGTAGGGATGGAACATATTTTTTATTAAGCCTACTGGTTTAGCTTGAAAAAAAACAGGAGTTCCCAGGCACATCAAACATTTGACATAATAGTGGCTGCAAACTGAGTCACCAGCATCACATTACAAAGGCAAAGGCACGCCAAGAAGAAAGACCTGGAACAACACATGAAATTATTACAGAATTTAAGAGCTGGGTAGACTAGTGACAGCCAGTCTCCGGTTTTCAAGTGCTTCCAGCATGATTTGGACATGGCTGCCCTCCCAGTACTCTCTGTTCCCACATTTCCCAGTGCAACCCTGGTATAAACGAAGCCACTCATGTGGCACAGAAGAAGCCTTTACTCCAGGCTCTCATCTGAGGAGGTTGCTTTATAAAGTGTGTGCTGTGCTGGGAAGATGTGAAGAAGAGTGCTGCTGGCTACAGCTCCTGCTATGAATGGATGCAAAACAGTTAAGGAGGCTGTCTGGATTGTCCTCACATTGTCCAGAAAAAGAAGAAATAATTGGAAAGAGGAGAAGGAAAGAAGGGCTGGTGGTCCCAGAGCATCCTCCACATTTCTTGCAGGAACCGTAAGGAGGCCGTCTGGATTGTCCTCACATTGTCCAGAAAAAAGAAGAAAGAATTGGAAAGAGGAGAAGGAAAGAAGGGCTGGTGGTCCCAGAGCATCCTCCACATTTCTTGCAGGAACCGAGCCTTGATAAGAAGCTCTGGCTGAGGGCACAGGAAGAGGAGGAGTTACAGCCCTGAAGGACCTTTCCAGTCCCATTTTTTTATGTTTCTCCAAAGCTAAACCACCGAGTCTTCAAGGCTGTTGCATATTCCTGATCCAGAAGTTCCATATCTGTTCTCCTAGTAAAAGCATGTGGAGCTTCAGTGATTTCCTTGAATCTATTATTCTTTACCTGTAGTGTCTTGGGCTGTGGTGGGATGCGTCCTGACTTCACATCATCATTTGGCTGAAAACCGAAAACTTCTTCTATCACTCCATTTTGGATGAAGTACGAAATGCAAAGCATCTCCCAAACCTTGCAACCCCCCCACCAAGTAGCCGTATCCAAGCAGGTGACCTCCCACAATATCTGAGTCTTGGGAGCATCTTTGCCTGCCCTTGCTCTCTGCCACTGCCTTGCCACGTGGTTTTGCATGTCGGGCACCTCCTGGAGACCAGGCTCCATCCAGTAACGGATTAGCAGCAATTAAGGAGCTCTCATCGACCTGGTCCTAACTGGACCTCCCCTGAACTGAACTGGAGCCACACTGGATCTTGCCTCTTTCCATTTCTGGGGCTAATTATTACCAGCTAAACAGCACCAGGCTTTCCCTTTTTCTTTTTGCCATGCTTGTTAGCATTGTTTCTTCCAGCAGCTTTTCATCTCAAAGGAGGCGATTGTGCCTGGCTGACATTTTAATTCTTCCCAGCTGCATCTGAAATTAAGTGGAAGGGCTTGGGGAAGAGAGGGGGGAGGAAGCTCCCAGCCCCCACAGTCTGCCCCACAGGGAGGGTTTTGTGCTCGGGGCAGCAGATTCTCGGAAGACGCTACTGAGAAAGGTTTTTGATGCCACACGGACAGCATGGTCTGGTCCTGGGGATGCACCAACACAACCTCCCCGGACCTGTTTTCCTGAAAGTTGTGATGAGAAAACTTGGAGATGAAGGATTGGCAAGGTCTCCCAGCAGAGCAGCGGCACAAGTTTGTCTTTATTTAAAGTTTTCCAAGTCAATCTGCCACAGGGTGACCATGCCTTGGTTTCAGGACCCCTCTACCCAAGAAAGTGAGGTGGAGTGAGCTCCTGCCTGCTCTATGAAGGGTCTGCAACGGAATTATATTGGTTAAAGACAGATAAAGAGAACAGACTGGCAAGTTGTGGATCTCTTTAGCAACACAGAGGAATCCAGGCCATGCACGAAGACCTCTCTGGGTAAGACACTGCATAAATACAGAATAGAAAACCTTCTTAGACCCCTAAAGGTATTAAGAAGGCCAGAAAGGTGCATCAAAACTAATGTCCTTATATGTTGCTCTTTTAGGTCTTAGGATGCTTTAAAGGTACCCAAGTTACCTGTTTCAGAAGCTAAGTCCTTTAGACTAAGATGGGACAAAAAGAAATGTCAAAAGAAGAATTAAAGGCCACAACTCTTAGCAGCTAGTATTAACCACAGAGAACAAGATCAGACTGATGCAGTAAACCCCAGGGCAATACAATTAGACTGATGCTGGATTAAGCCTGCCCTGAAACCTGCAGACGGAGATGGAGATGTTTGCTTGCCACATCTACTGCAGCCTCACATCAGTGAGCAGGGATGAAAAAGGATTTGGCTTTTCAACAGTTCCCAATTCTGGCACCATGGTCATGCTCACACCATGGCTCAAAGCTTCAAGGCAAAAGGAGCCTTGTCTTGCTTGCTGCTTGGATACATCCAGGTCATGTTTGCCCTTCTTTTCACATTTATGAAGGATATTTTTTGACACTCAGCTGTTTCCTTTGTGCTACACTTGGACAGATTTCCCAAGGTTTTGCAATGCCTAATATTCATATTCCTTGGTTGCTGTTTTGCATCAAGAATTTTAAAGCCCAGCTCCTGCCTGAGGGCAAAGAATTTGTATGATGGTCTGAAGATGCAGCTGTCACGAGAACTAGAATAAGGTTATCTGGCTCAAACACCAGTAGCCCTGTAGCCACACTAACTGGGTGGTCCAACATCCCCAGGAGCTTCCCATTTCAGCACACAACAGGAGACAGGAGCTGGTGCAGAAGCTGGTCAGGAACTGGAGATCAGAGAGCCCACAGGTAAAGCAGATGCAGGAGATTGAAGAAAGATGAAGATGCAAACACAGTCCCTGGTGAGCTGATTGTCATCACCTGAAGCGTGTGTGCTTTCTCTGCCCCAGCCTCCAAAAAGGCAGCACCATCGGGTCTGGAGAGCGCAGCTCCACAACTCATGCCAGACCGAAGTGCCTACGTGGGGAACCAAATTGCTCAAGGTCATGCTACAGCCTGGGGCAACTCAGAGACACTCAAATCAGTTTCTGAAGGCACCTATTTCTGTTCACTAACTACAGAATCGTAGAACCATAGAATCATTTAGGTTGGAAAAGACCCTTCAGATCATCAAGTGCAACTGTTAACCTAACACTACCAAGCCCACCACTAAGCCACGTCCCCAAGTGCCACATCTGCACGTCTTTTAAATACCTCCAGTATGAGTCAAGCACATCTGAGGCTCCAATCCACTTGCCTCAGGAATTTGAGCTGCTTTTAGTGGCAGAAGAGAGAGCCCAGGGAGGACCATGCCAGTGAAGGAGTGAATATGTTTTAAAAAAATTCTCAGTGTTAAATTTTTCAGCTGCCTCGGTAGCTAATGTGAACAACAGACTCCCACTCACAAAACCCACGTCTGTGCCTTTCTTCCCCACGTGCTGTGGAGTGCAAGACCTATTTTTCTAGGTGCTAAGGGCTTCTTTTCAGGTAGTACAGTCAGTGGTCCTAACATCAAGAACAATGTGATTCTGGCAGGTTTTCAAAGAACCCATCCCTGCACCTGAGGAAACGTCACTAGGACACGCTGAAGTGAGAAACAAGGAGAGAAGGGAAAAGCCTTGCTGTTTTCAGGCTGTACCACAGTTTTCTTTCTCTTTAAGGATGTAACTGAACAGCTTTCTGCAGGGGTCTGGAGCCATGAACGCTCCCAGGCTTTCATTCTACCCTGCCCCTTACGGTGTCTCCTCAAACTCGTGCAGATCTAAAATATTTGCAGTCAAAATTGAGCTCCGGGGCTATTATTTACTTATTGCATTATTCTGCATCTCTCTATATCCTCATGACTCTAACTTTGAAAGGAAGAGGCTCAGAAGGTGCAGGGGGGTGAAGGAGATAACAAGTATTTCCTGATTTATAAAGGGCTGTTTGTGGGTTTTTTCCATGAAGAAGAGATATCTGTCCAGCAAGTCAAATTCCTTGGAGGATTTAAAGGAATGTGACACTATCCCTCTGCCACTTCACGTAGAGGCCTTCCAGTTCAGGCTCTGGTACATTTTATTTTGCAACAACATCAGCTGAAATATTAAAGAGCATAAAATTGATGCCCAGTCCTTGTCCTTCAAAGTGTTTGTTCCCGCCAGATCATGGCGTAGCGCCACAAAGCTGTGGCTGAGCAGGGTGGGATAAAAAGAATCACGGAAGCAACTGATTAGCCAAAAAAAAACCTCAACCCACAACTGTTTTTGGCTATGTTGCTTTCAAGCTGAATCCATTCCCCAAACCAGCTCTCAGCAAAGCAGCTGTGCTGGCAGGGGAGGAGGGGTGACATGCAGCAGCCTGATGGCAGGAAGGAGACACGTCAGCAGGAGGGAGAGCAGAAAAGCCATCAAAGATAACGTATCTTGAAGCTAAAGAATCAATTAGCAGCTTTTCATGCAACTGTTTCATGAGATAAAGATGGTAAATCCCAGGTTTGCATCCTTCCCAGCAAGGAGTAACTTCCCCACCTTAAGGACCCAGCAGGAGAAGAGTGAAGGAGCAGAGTGCTCCAAGTTGTGCACAAGAAGAAAGTTGGGAAAGACTCAGCTGAAGACCTTCATGCACCTTCATGCCACGTCTGCACACTTCCAAGCCCCAGCTCTGAAGAAGATTTTGCAATCATATAAATAGAAAGAGGAATAGCGTGAGCACTGTAAGGCTGATGGAAATGTTTCCAAGCTCCTAAAGTCAGTGCGGAAACAGTCCTGGATATTCATTTTGGTGAGGTGGAGATAAATAGACAGTGGGAGCTGAAGGGGATAAGGTTCTCACGTTGACACCTTGAGCTGCTCTGAAGGGCACCAAAGGAGCAGGGGATGGGACCAAGCAAAAAATAACAGTGCACACTACATGGGTAGTTCTGATTTAGGTGCTAAGAAGAATGAGGCAGCAGTGGGGCTGTTTGAGGTGAGAAAGGTTTTTCTTTGCACTAGACGACCTTTAAAGGTCCCTTCCACCTCAACACATTCTATAATTCTATGATTCTTTCTACCTGTCTTTTGGCAAAAAGCAAAAAGGCCAGGAGCAGGGAGGGAGTGGGATTTTGCAGAATGCCAATGAGGCAGAGATGATGCTGCTTGATGTAGAGCTGGATGCACTTTAGGAACCCTCCAGGGATGATTACTCAAAATGACTTTTGGAAAACACCACTGGGACAGCAGCACACTGTGAAACATATCTTGGCATGGTGAGTTTTACACATGGATGATGAGCACCAACTGGAATTCTCTTTGAGGAGAGAAAAGTAATTAACTTTGGAAACAAAGATCAGGGCTGAATGCGCATGGTCATGTTTTTCTGTAGGGCTGGATTGGAAAGGAGCCGAGCGAGGTGGGTGTGCGACACTCATGGTTGTCTTGATCTGGTGCTCAGGAACACGGTTTAGTGGTGACCTGGCAGTGCTGGGTTTAACGGTTGGACTCGATCTTAAAAGTTTCTCCCATCCAAAAAGATTCTGTGATTCTGTCTCCCTGCTGAGTGTGACCTGGGGCTGTCTGACTGTCCCAAACTCTGCTGTGTGATGCAGATTTTACAGTCACATCTCAGGAAGTCCCCAAAGTTCCATTTCTGACCCCAGTGATGTAATGTAGGGAGGGGAGTTGTTAGGCCTTACCTTCAAGCTCTGGAGCTGTAAAGGACTGAAAGGAGACAGAGATAATGCTGCTGAGGAACCGTGTCTGTGCCTTATTATGATCGTACCACGTGAGTGTGTTTTGCAGTTAACACCTCCCTAATTAATACACACCAGCAAAAATACATAACGCCCTTCAACTTTACCAGACAACTGGATGCCTCAAGCTATCTTGAGTATTTAGGCACAGCTAAGGGTGCCAGCATGGGGTTTGTGCCTGTTTTAGGAGGAGATGAACCTCCTCCAGCCTTTACCATGCCTTATCAACAGCTGTAATCCATTTTGGATATTTTGCTCCAGCTGCAACACCCACTCCCGTTTCAAACCCAAACCGCTTTCCTTCCAAGTCCGGTTCATTATGCTAAGCAACAGCAGTATCCACATGCTTACTGAGAGGTTCTTCACAAAACATCAGCATTTATCCAAATAAGTTAGAAAACCTAATGTCTTTAACCACCTCAGAAAAAGAAACACGCTGTTCCCATTAAACCCCAAGGAGAGCGCTTCGCTCTGACGCAATATTGTGGGGAGAGAAAACAAAGGCATGCTGGGCAAAAACACACCAAATTTCATTTCAGGGTCCTTATTTTCACATCTTGTAATTAAAAAATGCCTTCATTGTTTTCAGTCTGTTTTGGCACCGCAATTTTCCTTTGCCTTCTCCTTTCAACCCAAACTGATTTTGAAGCCGAAGTTACAAATAGAAGTACTGATGCTGGGCTTTATTACTGAAAGGGGATTAGACCTTTGCTCAGCTATTGCCTGCTCAAGATTCCTGGCTGGTTTCAGCAGCAGCCCCGACATTTGTGATGGTGGGTGGACATGAAGAAAGACACTGCTCCCATCTTAATAAGTCAAGATTAAGGCCTATCATGACAGCCCTATTCAGTGCATCTGTTAAACCGGCTCATGTTCCTGCTCTGAATTGCCCTCTGAAGAGGTTTCTCTCTTTTTTTCTCTCCACTGTCTATACCTTAGGGGGCTGTGTCATGACCTGAGCATACAAAGGTCCTGAAGTAGACAGCAGAAAGGGTCCCTGGAGAAGATTTTGCCTTTCTGTACCTGCAGGACTCAGACACCGTTGCTTGACTAATGCACCTGGAGATTTCTCCTTTTTTTTTGCAGTCTGTTGGTTATTTGAGTAGATGCCAAGGTATGACTCATGTCACCTAAGTCTACACATTTAAAAAAGACTAAATATTCTCTCTATAAAAAAAATTTCTGGCGTTTAATTCAGCCAGTCCACCTGGGACACCTCTATTAGGGTAGTTTGAATCAATCCGCACAAGTGTCTTTCTCTTTCCACCCAATAGCAAAGCAGCCTTGGACAATATGACTAGTGGCTCCCAAAGACAAAGGTACTTTTTATTCCAGTATAGTACATTTCCACAGATCTTTGTTTCCTGTGAGTGGTTAAAAAGCTACCACATTACCTTCCAGTCTAATTCTCCCTTCCAATTACTCTATGCACACATGTAGAGAGGTTTTGTTTCTAATGATGGGCCAAAAAAGGAAAGACTCCCAGGAAACAGCAGGAGCATTGGTTTAGGAATATGAAAACAGTAATAAATTTTCATGGTTTGGGACAGCGCTACAGTTAAACTTATGGTTTTGTCAGCTTTCTGATGTGTAGTTCATCATTTGGAATTCATTAAGAAATTATTTCTTAATGAAAGATTACTTAACTCTACTCAATCCCTCTCTGAAGGCTGAAGCAGTTTATATCTGTCAGAAAAGGGCCCTAGTTCAGATGCCTCAGTTAGAAATCCGTGACAGGTAGGATAAACTTGGGCCCTGCTGACTAGATTATCTCAAACGTGTTTGACACAAGCCCAGGAAGAAGCTGTTAAGAAATGAGTTTGAAAGCCCTGGGACTGGTCTGCAAAGTGATAACGGCACCTCACTAGAATTTAAAGAAATGAGTAACTGGGTTGCGGGGGGTCAGCGCAGTCGAGGTCCACAGAGCTGTCAGCAGAACACCCCAACAGTGACAGGAAAGCCAAATTCCTCCCTGACATCTTGGTATTCCTGGGGAGGATTCATCTCAGATGGATGAAGCTGGGATTCTAGACTTCAAAGTATGACTCTCCAGTGCCTGAAGAAAAAAAAAGAGCAGGAAGTGATTAGTCTGGGCTCATCCATCTCTGGCTGCCTGCCCTCGAGGTTGTGGAGAAAGGATCTCATATTAGCTTGGATTATTCTAGTCTGAACTTAGAATGAATCTAGTGACACCACATTACTGATGTAAAAGAGACAAGACTCTGGTCAGTCCCTCATAGTTTCTCAAGAGGAATAACTTTCATTATTATGGTGGTAAGAAAACAAGACCCATCTCCTTAAGAAAGTCCCCATCCAGTGTGACCTCTAAGTTCAACACCACATTCAATGCAAGTTGAACACTGGGGTCACAATCCCCTCACCCTCCTCTTCACCAAGAGACAAAGCTCACCAAATGCTTTACACAACGCATGCAGGGTCCAGGTCAGCACTAGACCTCCACCCTGGATCCTGCACCATGGAGTTGGTTAGTTGTCCACTTCCTGTGCGTTTCAGCCAGCTCACAGAATCACAGAATGTCGGGGGTTGGAAGGAACCTCAAAAGATCATCTAGTCCAGGCCCCTGCCAGAGCAGGATCACCTACAGTAGGTCACACAGGAACACGTCCAGGTGGGTTTTGAATGTCTCCAGAGCAGGAGACTCCGCGCCCTCCCTGGGCATCACTCTCACAGTGAAAAAGTTTTTCCTAATATTTTTGTGGAACCTCCTGTGCTCCTGCTTGTACCCATTGCCCCTTGTCCTGTCATTGGACATCGCTAAGAAGAGCCTGCCTCCGTCCTCCTGACACTCCCCCTTTCCTTATTTATAACCAGGAGTGAGGTCACCCCTCAGGCTCCTCTTCTCCAGCTGCAGAGCCCCAGCTCCCTCAGCCTTTCCTCCTCAGGGAGATGTTTATTATTATTTTCATATTCCTAAACCAATGGTCCTGCTGTTTCCTGGAAGTCTTTCCTTTTTTGGCCCATCATTAGAAACAAAACCTATCTACATGTGTGCACAGAATAATTGGAAGGGAGAATTAGACTGGAAGGTAATGTGGTCGCTTTTTAACCACTTTTTTTTTTTTTAATACTCTAGGTATTTCTCAGTTCCTGGAAACTCTCTGAAACCTCTCACCTTCACGGTACCCATGATCAAACCAAGAGCCTCCAAAGTTGCAAAAAAAAAAAACCCACCAAATACTTAACTTTGAGCTAAATAATAAGATTTTTCCAGGCAGCCCTCTGTGCAGCACCTTCCCTCTGTGGATGAGCCGGCTTTTGCTACACAGAGCCAGGACTCACCATGCCCTTGGAAGACAGAGAGAACGAGGACCACACACATCTTCCACTTGTCCCTGCAGCACCCAGGTATGACAGGGACACAGCAGGTGACACCGAGCTCTCCATGAGGCCGATGCCAAATGGATGGAGCTGGCAGCAGCTACTTTTGTTTATCAAGTTCCTTGTAACCTCATGAATTACAGGCTGGATCATTAGCTTCACAATGAACCAGAATGCTGATTTATTTAATGAATGTAAATGGTCTTTCACTCGCTAATTAAATTAGGGGAATGAGAACCGTCGGTAACAAAACAGATAGCAAGGAGGGAGAAAGCTGCTGTATCCCAGTGACAGTTGTAATGTAGGTCATTCCATGCCCATGCCCCTCTGTAAAAGCTTCAAATCATGTTTCTATCCTTGAGGGCAGGTTTTTACTACTTATTCTGTGATCAGCTGTGGGTTCCTGGAGACCTTAAAGGTTCTGAACCAAGACAGGTGATGGACTAGGCTTCATTTTCTAGTTACACCTGTGTGCATCCAGGCTAAGCTGAGTGGTCTCTTTGAGTTCCTATCAGTGTAAATAGAATTATTTGCATAATTAGTGCAATGAGCTATTTATAATCATTTCCATCTACCAGGAGTCAGTCGCTCGGTGCTTTGGAAATTGCCTGGGTTGAAAACTCTCTTGTTCCAAACCACCTGCTTATGAAAACACACCATGGCCCTTCAGCAGTCAAGTCCAGCATCCAATAAGTCTATTTCCAACCTCATAGTACTTAAGCCAGAAACAAAAGGATTGCCTTCACATAAAGGGTCACACAAGTGGTCTCCAGCCTTGAGCTTCAGGACAGTAAAAGACCTGACACCATGGCAAGAGTGGATTCTGGGACTGTTGCAGCAACGTCATGAGTTCTCGTGCTTTGGGACAACACTGTGGAGGACCTCAAGGCATCCAAGACACCAACATCTCCCTCACTAAACTCTATTTGGCAAAATTTCAGCTTCACAATGCTGAATTCCCAGTGAATCCCTTCCTCTGCAGACATTGCTCACCTCAGGAACCTTTCCTCCCACCCTACACACTGCAGGAACAGGAGACTCCGTCAGGGATCACAATGGCCAAGTGATGGGCTGTAAATCTCAACAATTTCTATCCGATGAGGCATGGGTATGCTTAAGATAATAAAGCTCATAGAGGAATGGCATTTATTTCCTGCCAAAGAACATAACTAAAAGCCAAAGTGCCTTTTGACAGGTTTATAATCCACCCATACGTTGCCATCCATGTAGGTCATACATTAGTCAAGCTGTATATTATGCAAAACTCCTTTTAATAAGCAACTTAAAGACTTTTAACTGCCTTGTTGTAGACTGCTAGGAAGTAAAGCAATAACAGAAATATCACGAGCTGCTGTCTATCTAGAACCCCTAAAACATTGATATTCTCAGGAAATAAATCAAATATAAGGCTTCGAGCTTCAGGGAAATAACTTCTATGAATTAAATGATGCAAATGGCCAAAGTCTTCAAATCAAATGAAGCTGGCATAAATAGCTCATCACAAAAGGCCACCCCTTGCTCAGAGGTTATGGAGGAAGTCACTGAGTCTGTAACTGTTATTAATAGGAAGACGTCTGTAAAGATTTAGATGTATGCTTGAATTTTCAGGACTATATAGCTACATGGGAGGCAATAATTGGAAAGCAGGGATGATTAATATGCCTGATTAATTGCACTATCAGAAGACAGGCAATGCAATTACAGACTCTTTCAGACACGCATGATCCTACACTCCATCACCAACTGAATGAAACAAACGGAAACAGAATTAATCAAATGGAAAGGGAAAACTGAATTTAAGTAAATGCATGGAAAATGTCAAAGACACCTCAGCTCAGGATCTCTCTCAATATCAACAAGAGAAGCGTAAAATTAAAAAGCTGAAGGAGATAAATGATGCATCCCTAACAAAACCAAAGGAATCTCCCAGTACAAGCTCTTACAGCTCCCTTTGGTCTGCAGGCTGGTGATGCAGGGTGAATATAAAATGGGCTGTCAGCCATTGGAACAGGCTGCCCAGGGAGGGGCTTGAGTCACTGTCCCTGGAAGTGTTTAAGAGACGACTAGATGTTGCACTGGGGCATATAGTTTAGTAGGTTGATAGGGCTGGGACAAAGGCTGGACTCGATCTTCAAGGTCTCTTCCAGCTGAAACTATTCTATGATTCTGTGATTCTATGGGCTGGGGTTGAAGGACAGGCTGCAAAATGATACAGACTTTGTTCAGTAAGCCAACACGGCAATTTATTACTGGTGAAAAAAGGCCATTTCCCTTCCCTCTCCCATATTCCTCTTTTCTGTTGCTCTTCATCAGCCTCTCCCAAGAGAGGGGAAGGATTTGTCTCAGCAGCAACCATGTTCCCTCAGCTGGTGGTAAAACACCAGTGGTATTTTTGTTGGCAAAGCAGATAGAATCATGGAATTATTTAGGTTGGAAAAGACCTTTAAGATCATGGAGTCCAACCATTTACCCAGCACTGCCAGGTCACCCCTGAACCGTGTCCCTGAGCACCACATCTCCCCAGCTTTTAAATCCCTCCAGGGATGGGGACTCCACCCCTGCCCTGGGCAGCCTGTACCACGGCTTGGCGACTCTTTCAGCAAAGAGTTTCTTCCTAATATCCAATCTAAACCTTCCCTGGAGCAACTTGAAGCCATTTCCTCTTGTCCTATCACTTGTCGAACAGGAGAAGAGACCGATTTCCCCTCACTACAACCTCCTGCCAGGAGGTGCAGAGAGCGATGAGATCTCGCCTCAGGCTCCTCTTCTCCAGCTGAACAGCCCCAGCTCCCTCAGCCGCTTCTCATCACACTTGTTCTCCAGACCCCTCACCAGCTTCGTTGCCCTTCTCTGGACATGCTCTGGCACCTCAATGTCCTTTTTCCCATGAAAAGCCCAGAGCTGAACACAGGATTTGAGGTGCAGCCTTACTCCTGAAGGAGCCTTTTCAGGAGCCTTGGTTTATTGCATCTGCCCTAATTAAGTGCCCTTTTTTCTCCGGTAGTGAACTTTGGATTTACCCACACAGATAAAAAAGGTTATGAACTTTCCTGACCCATTGCCTGTAGATTGTGAAGTTCATGAAATACAGGATTAACCCCAGGCTGAGAAGTTTCTAGACTGAAGTCAGCTGATAAAAGCAGAATGCAAAATCACTACTGCGCTCACTTTCGCCGAGAGAAAAGTTTACTGTCAGTGAGTTTGTAAATGCCCATTTTGGCTCCATGGCAAATATTTTTGAAGCCACAGCTCAGCCAAGAGATTGGGGAGAGGATGTTTCCACGTGGACTGGGGGCTCCTCAGCCCCTCTGTCAGTCCAACTTTGCACAATCTGTGGGGAGATCACAGCAAAGCCAAAAACCTCCTAGCTATGAGGACAAAGTCTTCACAAGAAGACACCCCACCAGGAAGCCCTTGCTCGTGAAGCAAAGCAGCTCAATACATGGTTGACTTGATGGGAACTGCTGCCTTCATCATTGGCAGAAGCTTGGAGTGCCTTTTTCTTCACAACCTTTCACTCCCTATTAGCCCATGATCCCTTTCCCTCTCCCCTTTTCACTGGAGACAGACCTTGACCCTGCAAATACAATGCTTTCCAAGAACGTGACCACATTTACTTTTTTTCTTTCCCTTTTTTTTGCAGCCCTCAGGGTTTATTCAGGGGCCAGCATACAAATTCCAGCATGTGGTCACGAGCAGCAGCAGCACCTCTCAGCTGAGCTCTGGTACTTCTTTTTTTGTGTGTTATTTTCCCACAGCAGGAGTTAAGTGCCAGCTCACAACTCTAATTTTAAAAGAAGAGAGAGGAAACAAGAAAGAGCTCTTCAAATGCTCTGCTTTCCCTGAGAGCCCATTGGCAAAGGAATATTTCCACTGTCAGTACAGCCTGATGGCTTTCCCAGCACAGGGGGCAATTTACTGCAGAGTTCATGTTGAATTCTTCACTTGGAAATACATTCATCCCTGCAGTGGAGCCCAGAAACCACAAAAGTGGACCCAGGAGCACCAAAGTGACCATCAGAGTGATCTGATGGCACCAAAGACACAGAGCGGTGCAGCGTTCTAGAGGTGTAGGGTGTTCAGAGTGAGAGTAAATCACTTTTCCCCTCTCATTCGAGAGGCACAGGTTCTACAAGGCACCTCAGGAGGAACTCAGCCTGAAAGCCCTTGGAGGTCATTTGCATTTGCTTCCACGTTTGTACATTCTCGTAAGGTGTGAGATGAATGCTGCAATGCAGGTCTAGATTCCAGTGTGGTTTTCAGGATAAAGCCAAGGAATTTGAGGATTTGGAGCATCAACGCCTGTGAAAACTAACGGTGGCTGTTAAATGCTTTGGGTGGGACTCAGGACAAGCCATAAATTACCATCCTGTTTGTTGATTTGGGTGTGTTTATGTAAAAAAAAAAAAAATAGCCAGCAGGAAGGATTGCGTGAACTGCTGACGGCGTCAGCCTCTGATACTGAAGGTGAAAGGGACTTAATTCAAATCCACCATTCCAGGCATCCAGCTGGGCTTTCAGTCACTTTGGCATCAAATCCCAAGAGAGTGAGGACAGATTCAGACCTGTTGTCATCTAGCTGGTTCCTCTCCAGCCTGACGGTAGCTGGGCTGAATGTAGAACGTTCAGCTCTAGAGGTCTCAGCGGGTTTGATGTAAAGTAGTAGCTGCAGCTTCTTGGGCAGCAGCATGCCCAGTGCATGACACAGCCACGCTGAAGACTGCTAGAAACCTTGAAAGAGCCTTTTAATTGATGATTCTCAGTAGTTTCAAAGCAGGAGGCGTCTAAATCGCAGTAACTCCAACAGCTGCCGTGTGTGATGCCACACCTCGCTTTCCCTTTGCAAACAAATTCAGATCTGAAGTTGTCCAAACTGGCTTCTTACCAGCACAGACAAGAAGAAAATTAGATTTCTTTATCTCTCCAGCATCTTTTCTCTTATCTCCCCACCAGCCCTGCTTCTTTCAGATAGAGAGCCTCCATTTTTCACTTTTTACCCCTCAAAATGTGCTCTTGGATCCCCCTCCAAATCATGTTTACTTCAGCCCAGGTACAGCCAAGTTCAATGTGTGTTCAGTCAATGCTACATCAGAGGGCAGCAGCACAAACTCTCCTTTCTTCTGAACAGGGTGTTCTGCTCATGTCAAGAGAGCAGGAGTGTGGAAAAAGCCCTTCTGCCAGGCAGAACGTGAAGAAAATCCTACCTAGTCCTTGGTGAAGACAACTGGGACAACACTATAATCTCAGGCTCCCCTATGTGTGTGAGAAACCAAAGGCGAGGAGATCTTTGCAGCAAAACCTCATGCCCAGGGAGAACTTTAAACTTGGGTGTTTGTGCCAGCACCACACGAGAGACGAAGAAGACTAAAGCACCCTCAGAGAAGATGGAGACAAGAGAGGAAAAGAGGAGGAAAGAAGAGAGGTCTGGTTTGACAACACCCCAGAACTGCTGATGAAAGACTGCAGGGACTACACCTCTCTCTCAAAAAAAAGTGAGACATCTTGTCTTTCGTTAATCAAGCCCTGGTAACTCACTCCTCAGGTGAGATCCCTGAAGGCCAGCAGATTTCCCAATGGCAGGACACCAGCATGGGACAAGCTAGCACAGCTGTGAAATGACAGCATGAGAAGGTGGTTCCTGAAGTGGATGCCTCTGTGCAATCCATAGAAGTGGGCCTCCAGAGCACCTCCTGTGGCCAAGAAAACAATTTAAGAGATTATAAACCAAACGCTACTCCCTTCCAGCAACCTTGGCCAGAACTAATTCTACTGCTTTCATGAAACTAACCCAGGTGTGCACCAAAATCACTAAGGTAGACTTTGACCCTAATCCTTTAAATGCTTTTCCAGAAGAACCTTAATGATGTGTGCCCAGAACATATTTGCAAACGTCACTTTGTGTAAGTCAGATTGCCTCCTACCTTACAAGGAGCTGTGTAAGTGATCTTCTCCCTTTTGTCAACAAACTGCAAATTGCTAGAGAAAATACTTTTACATACGGAGCAGGAGGAAGACTAGGAAAAACTCGCTATACTTAAGTAATGGTAAATGAGACCCGTCCGAAAACTCCTTTCTCCAAATCTGTCTTTCCTCCCAAGACCTGAGATCAGAGATGTTCATGCCAGAACAAGGCATTTTCTGATCCTTGGGATGGGTATCGAAAGCAGAAACCTGGACGCAGTGAAAAAAAATTGCAGACTAAATGAAACAAAATGAAAACCATCTTCCAAAATAGACCAAGGCTGTTGGATGGAGCAGCCCTTAAATTTTGTGGTCTTAAGAGTCAAAATTTCCCAGTCATGGTTTTGCTTGGTTATAACTGAAGATGGACACGTGAGTGAACCCCTTTTTGTAGCTGAGGAAGTCAAATCAAAAAGCAGCTGGGACTTGTTCAAGATGACACAAGAAGTCAGTGATGGGGCAAGAGGAGCCCAGATGATGTTCCTATAGCAGTGTCCTTGGACAACCAGCTGCATCACAGGTGAGGAAGCCTTTCACAGTTGACTTTCATGAAATACCTGAAATGCTTCAACACCTTAAATACTTTCATGTTGCTCCTTTGCCTTGTTTAACCACATGGTAAACAGGAAGGTGGGCTCCTGTTGATATCTGGGCTTGATCTGGAAGGATATTGCAGTAATATCCTTTTGGGCAATGGCCCAAAAAATTATGCTGGGCCACACAAATTGGAACTTTTCCATTCCTGCAGTCATTCAGGCTGATTCAGCTTGACATTGCCCTGAGCATAGCATTTTACCACGTGCCATGCCGGGGACAGTCGTGCCAACACTGCTGATTTGGAGGAACTCTTCCCTGTGTGCCTCGCTTTTCCCCTTCCCCAGGCTGGATATAAAAGCAAGCCAAGTCAAGGAGCTCTGGCCCCTCAGAATAAGTGGGAAATGTTTTCTTAATAAGGAAAATAAGTGTATCAAGAGGAGCCCGTTTAGGTTATACACCATGCGTGAAGTGACAGCACAAGTGAGACTGAAGAAAAAGAAAGGAAATAAAAGCCATTAAATTGGGCTTGCACGGCAGATTTTTAGTAAAAAGGGGCTCACAGGGCTGGCTTCTGTGAGAAGATGCTAGAAGCTTCCCCTTTGTCCAACAGAGCCAATGCCAGCCAGCTCCAAGATGGACCCACTGCTGGCCAAGGTTGAGTCCATCAGCAATGGTGGAAGTGCCTCTGGGAAAGCATATTTAAGAAGGGGAAGAAAAAATGATGTGTGACAGCAATTGCAGCCAAAGAAAGGAGTGAAAATACGTGAGAGAAACAACCTCAGACACCAAGGTCAGTGAAGAATAAGAGGGAGGACGTGCTCCAGACACCAGGGCAAAATTTCCCTGGCGAAGGCCATGGCATGGCAGGCTGTCCCCCTGCAACCCGTGGAGGTTGAAGGTGGAGCAGATGTCCACCTGCAGCCCGAGGAGGACCCCACGCTGGGTGGGGGCCCGTAGCATGCTGTGACCCCACACTGGGGCAGCTTCGCTGGCAGGACTTGTGACCCCACGACAGACTGACGGTGCAGCAGTTTGTTCCTGAAGGGCTGCACCTCGTGGAAGGATCCATGTTGGAGAAGTTCATGCAGGACTGTCTCCCATGGGAGGGTCCCCACACTAGAGCAGGGGAAGCTTGTGAGGAGTCCAGGAGCCCACGAATGGGGGCTGGGGGGAAGATGTTTCTAAAATTCGGTTTTATTTCTCATTATCTTACTCCCATTTGACTGGCTATGAATTAAATTGATCTTATCCCCAAGTTGAGTCTGTTTTGCTCATTACTGTAAGTGGTAAATTATCTTTCCCTGTCCTTATCTCAAGCCACAAGCGTTTTTTTATATTTTTCCTCTCCTCGTCCAGTTGAGGAGGGGGAGTGATGGAGCAGTTTTGGTGGGCATCCAGCCAGGGTCAACCCACCACAGCTCTTCATATGGATGGAAAGTGCTCCTTGCCAGCAGATAAACATCAAAAGAGCATCTCTGACTGAGGCATGAAGTAGCTGTGCAAGACCCCTGTTCTTACAGAAGAGAACTCATTTTTATTAACACTGATAAAACAAGAGGGGTTTTCTTATGAAAAGAGGGTTTTCTCCTGCTTTCTCAATGCCTTTCTGGAGTTGGGCCATCCTTTGTTGTGTTCAGTTTTCCCCCTGCGTGCAGACTCCTCCCTGCAGGAATATAAGTACTTCCTGAGCTCCTGCCATTACCACAACGTTCTCATAGTCACGTACTTCTTTCCATGTTTTTAGTACAGGATTATTAAATCAATCACTCAGAGGCTAGCAGTCGATGACAGGGAAGGTCACACATTTGTAGGCTTGAGTCCAAGTTCCCAGCTAATGACTTGAGCAGAGGTAGAGCAGTAGGAGAAGGTCCCTTGGAGACTGATGCTGCAACAACAGCATTTGGCTGGGAAAACAAAGGTGAGAGACTCGAGTTGAAATCCACTTTGGTGAGCAGGCACACAGCTCCGAAGCGAAGGAGCCAAAGGTGTTATGTTGCCCATCCAGCATCTCCATAACCTCTTGGCTATACTTCTTTCCTCAGGAGGTATCCTTGGAAATCACAGTTGACAAGGACATTTGATGGCACAAGAAAGGTCTGCTGAATAGGAAAAGTTTCACTGACCTGAAGGCAGAAACAGAAATAACAGAGAAGTTGGAACACACTACTTTCTTCTTTTGGAAATGAAAGGTTGATATTCTCTTTGAAAATCTGTTTAGGCCAATTACAACATACTGGGCTCAGTTCAGAAGCACAGGATACACCATTGCCTGGCAAATTCCTCTTGAGTAGGAAACAAGGGTCTCGTTTGCTTTCATTTCCCTGATGTTTCACATTAAGGATCCAGGGAAATGTCTCATCTGGCTCACCTGAAGGATGGGAACTTCCAGAGGATGGGAATAAACCTAGATGGTCCTGAATGAAGACCATCATGAAGAGAAGAGGGGCAGCACCATCAGATCCTTCTCACAGGTAGCGCAGGATGCAGGCTGGCTTTTTTTTTTTCTTTTTTTGGACAGAAAAGGGCAGGTCAAGTTAAGCTCTGGACTCTTTAACACAAATTTCATCTGACCGTGCCCAGAAGCCATCAGGGTTAAAACCTAAACCAGCTGCAAGTTCTTCCCACGGCATTAGCAACAAGTGGCTCTCTCACATCCCAGAGACATGGCCGTCCTGCACAATTCACAGTCAGTTAAGGGTCTGATTTTGCAAATCCTCCTCCAACCAGAGCTTTCCCACACAATGAATCCTTTGACCTCGCTGGGCTCGATGACGCGCGTCTCGGCAATTTTCGAGGCCTCAGCCCCTGACCCGCCAAAAGTATGGGGAAAAAAAAAAAGCTCCCCTCAAGGCCATTTCTACACAAGGAAGACCACGAACCCTACGAGAAGGCCACGATTTTAACACCATTAATTAAGTCTCTGTAAGGAGTCAGCAAAGAGCACTCTGACACCTCAGCGCTTCACTGTTGCCAGCGTAGAATTAACAACTTCATCATGACAAATAGTGTATATTTGTCCCTTTTTAAATATTTTTTTTCCCTGCTCAGAGTCCTTGCTGAGGAGGTTTCATTAAAATAATGTAAGTGGTAGCTATGTTTGCAACATACAATTAGCTGGCAAGGCTGAAATAAGGTGTCTGCTGTAACCTTGACCACTGGGTTTCAAGGCAAATTTTAAAGGAGATGCCACACCGGCTGTGGAAATAATGATTTTCCCCTGATTGCCTATGGAAGTTGCTCTTTGCTTGCACGAGGACTTCTGGGAACTATGGGTCTTTAATGGGCACTTTCCAGGTAATAAATCAGGTTGGGATCTCCCTATTTCACGGCGCAGCCTACCTGCCGTGTGACCGATGCTCAAGTAAAGGGCAAAGAAGGGGCTGTCCCTGGGGACATTCCCACTGAACCCACAGAGAGGGCAGGATCCTAAATTGCAAGCTGAGAAAATTTAGAACCTGAGGGCATGGTGAAACACCAGCACAGGTTTCCCAGAGAGGTCGTAGAAGCCCTATCTCTGGAGACATTCAAGGTCATGATCTAGCTGAAGATGTTCCTTCCTCCTGCAGGGCCGTTGGGCTATATGACCTGTAAAGGTCTCTTCCATCCCAAGACATTCTATGATTCTAAGACGTGAATGCCCCTGGGCTGTATTCAGGGCACGCATCTTGGAAACCAACTCTTCTTGTCAGCCAGGTTCTATGATTCTACGGCGTGAATGCCCCTGGGCTGTATTCAGAGCACACATCTTGGAAACCAACTCTTCTTGTCAGCCAGGAGTGATTCAGACTTGACTATCTCAGTCTGCCAGCTGGGATGAAGACAGTGCCAGCCATGAACATTTTAAAGAGCGTTTATAGGGTTTATCCATAGGGCTATATCCATCCCTGCTTGCAGCAGCAGGTTGGACTGGTACCTCCTTAGGTCCCTTCCAGCCCAAATTATCCTGTGAGGATGAGACCCCTAAGATGAATTTTTCCCCTTTGTGCTGAGAGCTGGTGGGAGCTAGGCATGTCCCAAAGACATCAGGAAGGGAGGGGGTTGGTGTCACACAGTGTCAGCCCTATACATCCCTAGAGGTGTTGATTGTGCCAGAATGGACATGGAACGACAGGTCTTCAAGGCCTCAAAGGGAGTTTGGGTCCTTTATTGCACATTTGCATTGTACAGTCCCAAAGGCAAATCTTTTTTGTGTTCCTCAAGCTGCTGAGTCTCCAGATGTGGGCTCCTGCAGGATGCAGACTTGTGTGGACATCCCCTGATATTTCGTTTAGATCCAATTTTAGGTGCATCTAGGCTTAAAGATCTTTAAAACAAGATACAATTATTTTGCAGAATGTTTCCCTCTGATGTGCCTCATTTTCCCACAGGAAACAGAAGCGTTTTACACCAGAAGACACTCTGTAGGCTCACAAGCTCATTGCCAGTGGTTAAACAGCTCTTGGTGAGTTGGCACCACAAATTGCAAGTGTGCAGTTCATCCTTAAGCTGAAGCTTGGTCTGACTTTTTGCCTTCCAAAGGAGAGGAACGCCGTTTGAACTCTGGTGACACGCTGTCGATGAACTCTCCTGACACAGCTGCTGATGGTTAAACAAGCAGAGCTTCCCAGCTTGAACTTTGCAGAGGGAAAAGTCCTTGTCCCACCCCTTCGGTGGCAGAGCTGTCTAGCAGAACACTCCCAGGGCTGTCAGAGCACTTCTAGCTCTGCAGCCTTGAGCAATACACTGTATTTACAGCTGCTCTCTTGCCACGTTAACCTTTGCAGGGTGGTCCTTTGATGCTCAGACTTGTCCCTGGCCTGGCAATCTATTAGGCTGTAGTCAGTAGAAAGCAATGGGTGCTTCTTAGCAAAGGAAAAAGACTGCTGTGCGTACCTAGCTGACTTTTGCTCCTAGTTTAGAGATAACTCTTTTTATTATCAAATAAACTCTGCTCCTTTACCTCTCCTCTCATGAGGAGAGAGGTGTTGCTCAGTATGACTAACACCAACTAATCTTTAACAGGCTCAGGTGTCACCAAGAGTCATGCAAACTCCTGACTGGGGTGGTGATTTTTCAAACAAAACTTTGATTTCATTAGTTTCATGAACAAATTGAATGTTTATCTTCAGTGAGATCATGTGTGTCCCAAACCAGGTCACCAAACCTGGACACTGGCAGGGGTTCCTCGGACATGTGTCCCTTCTCCCAGTAAGCCCCAGTGCCTCAGAGTTCATGTTTTAAAGCCTCTCTTTTTTTCTCTTTTCACCCAGAGTAGGACATTTTGGAGAATACCTAAATCCTACCTGGCTTCTTGGCGTTTGAGGTCACAAGAGCAAGGGTGGAAGATTGACTGAGGTTAATGCAGTTTGTCTGAACGCGGGTCAAGGCAAACAAAGGGCATGAAACACCAGATCAGCTGAGCCAAAACAAGTTTTCAATAGAAGAATTGTCTTATCAACTGCCTGATACAGCTGGAGAAAGTAAGCGAGGTGTTGGCTGCACCAGTTTCTCTAGGGCTAAAGTGAAAGCAGAAAAATTTAACAAGCATCTTGTTAAGACTTGCCCCAGTTAGACCACCTCATACCTGTAGGGCAGAGGTGATGCTAATGAAGGGGAAAAGCGGCTTATTTCCAAGAGATAAGGATAGAAAGCGATATGTGGAGGGGAAGGCTGAGATCGCGCTTGCGTCCCCATTTAAAAATGCCTGTTGGACTGGCAGAGCAGCTGGTGTTGCACCAAGTTGCGTGACCGGGCACGATGTGTTTTCACTGGAAATCTCGAGAGGAAATCTTGCCCACTCATTACTTCCTTCGCAAAAACTTGCTCACCAAAGTGCCAAGGGTGTGATGCCAGCACTTCCTTATCATATAGTTTTACAAAATATATGATAAAAAGTCAAAATGTTCTGTACATCTCTGGACCTACTTTTTTTCCCCCTCTCTCACGACTATAGTGTACTTACGTGGCCTCTGTTCTTTTGTTACATAAGTATTTTGCAACCGTTTACAAACTCACTGATAGTAAACTTCTCTCTTGGCAAAAGTGAGCGCAGCAGTGATTTTGCATTCTGATTTTATCAGCTGGCTTCAGCCTAGAAACTTCGCAGCCCGAGGTTAATCTTACATCTTGTGAACTTCAGAATCTACAGGCAATGAGTCAGGAAAGTTCACAACCCTTTTTATCCATGTGGGTAAACGGAAAGTTCACAGACAAAAAAAGAAAAAAGCTTAAATAGAGCAGATACAATCAAAAAAAGACTCCTGAAAAAAAAGGACTCCTTCAGGAGTGAGGATGCGAGTCGAATTGTGTGTTCATATTTGGGTTCCCTCACTGCAAGAAAGATATTGAGGTGCTGGAGCATGTCCAGAGAAGGGCAATGAAGTTTTATGAGGAGAGGCTGAGGCACCTGGGGTTGTTCAGCCTGGAGCAGAGGAAGCTGAGGGGAGATCTCATCACTCTCTACAACTCCCTTCCAGGAGGTTGGAGCAATGTGGGTCTCAGTCTCTTCTCCCATGTAACAAGGGATAAGACAAGAGGAAATGGCCCCAAGCTGCTCCAGGGGAGGTTTAGATTGGACATTAGGAAAAATTTCTTCCCCCAAAGGGTTGCCAAGCCCTGGCACAGGCTGCCCAGGGCAATAGTGGAGTCCCGATTCCTGGAGGGATTTAAAAGTCGGCTAGATGTGGTGCTCAGGGACATGGGTTAGTGGTGGATCCAGCAGTGTTAATTTAATGGTTGGACTTGATGATCTTAAAGGTCTTTCCCAACCTAAATGATTCTGTGATTCTATGCTTGTCCTCATAGAGGATGCATTGGAAAGGGCAGTCACCATTTTCACACCAGCTCTTCTGCATCTGTCTGATGACCCTGGAGGTTTCTAATAGAATCACTCAAGAATAACCACTACATGGAGAAGAGCAGCGAGGTTCAAAGTAGGATCAGGTATTTCTAAAGGGAATGAGAAATGGTAGAACTACAAGCATTCAATAGGTCAAAGAGAGTGATTTATTTACCTTAAAGGGTTGGGCTGGATGATCCCTGAGGTCCCTTCCAACCTGTAATCTAAGGTTCTATGCTTCTAGCAGAGGCATGTAGAAACAAAATGAGATGGTGAAAATTCCACAGGCACCGTAAGATGCTGATATTGCTTTGACCACCAGGAGATGCCTTTGCTGTGGGATGTGCCCTCTGGGTGGGCTGCTCTGGCCTTACACCCTGCAGCAAAGCCCTGCATCTCCCCTGGTTTGCTTGAAGGCATCAGGGCTTGCCTGCTAGGAGACGGGACAAGGCTGAGCTTTGCTCTCATACAGCAATTGCTTCGTTAATGTCCACAGGGCCAAACTTTACTCTGATGCAAAAATCTTCAAAAGAGCCAAAAAACCAAGGAGAACCTTTGTCTGAGGCCACTGATTCATGCAGTTCTCCAAGGGTCCTCAAGACTTGGAGGTCCTGACCTGCTGTTGCTACCTTGAAGATGTTCAAGACCTACCCTTAACCCCAAGAATGGTATTTAAGAGAAGGATCTGTGCTCTGATCTCCATGACTGCAGCAGATCATCCTGTCATTTTGGGGAAATGGGATGAAACTCCCACCTTCTGCCACAAGCAGCAACTCCCCCAGGGGCATCTCATTTGTCACCAAGGCCTCCAGACCTTTTCCATGCTATGAATGTTCATAGAATCATAGAATATCAGGTTGGAAGAGACCTCAAGGATCTAGTCCAACTCTTTCAGGTAAGAAAAATAAAAGAAGAATAAATAATAAAACCCAACATGGCTTCATGCTTGCAGATCCAGTGCTGTCTACCTACACCAAGTGATCTGTGTATTCCCAGCACATCTGCAAAGATGTGTAATTACCCTTTGGTAATTTCTCCCGAGGGCATTTGGTCCCACCTAAAGCCTCCCTCCTTTGGTCAAATTCCCACATATTTCAAAGGGAGGAAAGAGAAATCAAAAAGAGCGATTATTATTTGTTTAATGAACCTGCAGAAGTGATTTTCTTTCTCGGAATCTTATTAAAAGTCCCTTCCTTATGGAAATGTGGTTGGTGAGTAGACAGTTTGTCAAGTCAAAAAGAGAAAAAAAATAAAAAAACGGTCGGAAGTCTGATGACATTGAAGCCATATGTGCAGCATATGTCAGCAGCTACAGAGAGCTTTAGAAAGAAACAACTACAAAACCTCAGCCTCTGACTTCAAAGGCGTTTTAAAAGGGATAAAATTTTGATCGCTAAATTTCTGCCCATTAGGGAAAAGTCATGGGGACCATTTTTTATATGTGTGTGTGTGTGTCTCTGTTTTTATGAATAGTTTTGCTATAGAAATCTAACCAGAAGTCTGACTGCTAAATTTCTGCCCATTAGGGAAAAGCTGTGGGGATTTTTATTTTTATTTTTTGTGTGTGCGTCTGTTTTTGTGAGGAGTTTTGCTACAGAAATCTAACCAGAGGTCCCTACCACACAAAAGAAAAAAAAAAAAAGAAGTCCTATCAGATCTGGCTTCCTCCCTGGGACCCTGCAGATCCCAGCACACACTGAGTCAACCTTTTCACACACCACGACTGACTGTTTTAAAGTCTGGTCCCGCCTTTGCAAAAAGAAAAAAAAGCTTTAATCAAGAATAGCACCATGGGGCTCCGTGTTTCCTGCCTCCCCTGGTTTAAATACTACACGTTTGCAAGGGCAAATGGTTTTTGCATCAGCAGTCGAGAGCCAAAACCTCATTGTGGGTTGGAGGAGTTAACACGGGCGCTTTTCCTTTTCATCTCCAACCACCTCTTACAAAGCTTCAGCGTGTAGGTCAGGCATAACACCCCCTTCACAGCCCGTATCCTCTTTTTTTTAATCACATGGAGTGTCCTTGTTGCAGCAAGACGTGAGTTCTCAGCACAAACTGAAGGTGTTGCACCACATCCTGCACAAACATGGGTGAAATCCCTGAGCCAAGTTCTTGGAGATCTAAAGACCATCTCTGAAGCAAAGTGGGGACAAATTCTTTAGCTCCTGTCTTAGTGGTCGGCATGGACCCTTGGTGATCAGGGTCAGGGTTATGGCCTCCATGGAAGCCTTTGCTAAAAAGACACGAGACTTGCAGTGGCTCGAGCAGGAGGAGAGGTCCCAGCTCTCCCACCAGCGAAAAGTTTTCTCAGGAAGAAGACAAACCTCTCTCCTTAGTAGAGTTTAGGGATGAAAGACATGGGGATGTGCCAGCTCGGAGGTGTCAAAAGCCCAGCAGGATGCGACTCATTTTAGAAACTGGTTCTACCAGGATGGTGCAATCCCAAACACAACCCTTTCTCCTCCCACTCTCTCCCACCATGAGGCTCCGCTGGGACAGCCGCGCATGTCTGTGAGCTGGAAAACAGTAATTAGAAACCTCTCAGAAAGGAGATGGTGGAGAAATCAATGTAGTGAAAAGTGAGGTGGCTACGTGGAGCTTTTAGAATCATAGAATCCTAGAACAATTCAGGTTGGAAAAGACCCTTGGGATCATCGAGTCCAACCATTGACCCTACACTACAAGTTCACCCCTAAACCATCTCCCCCAACCTCACATCTAAGCGACACTTGAACACATCCAGGGATGGCGACTCAACCACCTCCCTAGGCAGGCTCCCTGCATATGTGGGGGTGTGTGGACTCTGCACCGTGATGCTGTGGCAAAGGACACATTTGGGAGGGCATGCTGGAGCAGACAGGATGGACAGGCAACAGAAGCTGCCCTCTAAGCCAATACCGAACCCACTGAGATACTTGGCCGACACCATATCCCGTTATGGGTAGATGTTGTGTTGAGGAACATGGTTTAATGGTGTTGATAGGGCTAGGAAAAGGCTGGACTTGATCTTGAAGGTCTCTTCCAGCAAAAAATGTTCTATGATTCTATGATTCTATATCCCAAGCCTGCTGCTTCTCTGCCCATGCAATACTACTTTCTAGGACTCGTATGAGTCACAACCATCATCCTTAGCTCATTTTCCTTGGGAACACAATTCACGGTGAGGTCCCTAAAGATGTCTGGCATTGCAGGACATGATGCATTGAGGAGCAAAGCTCAAGGGCAGATTTAAGGAACAACCTGAACGTGGGGACCCTGTTCAGACTTAGTGCTTAGGACCTAGTCATGGCCAAGGATTATGGTGCAAATGCTGGAGGGGGCTGACTGAGGGGGAGTTTCTATGAGACAGTGTGAAAACCAATTGCATATTTTGCCATCCTCCTTAGTGACAGACCGGTGCAGGGAAAGGTCATCTTCTCTCTCAGGAGGCAGGGGATGGAAGCAGAGCTCCTGCCCTTTCTCATGTGACAGTTCTCCAGCAAGCACTGCTGTCTCCTCATCTGATGACTGTCGAACACGAACTCATCCTCATGTCCCAGATAACCTCCTCTAGCACATACCCACTTTTTAAATTCCTGCACAGCACACACCACAGGATAACCCCATCAGACCCTTGCTTCACCTAGCCCTCAGCTCTGCTCCTCCCTAGGACCAACCTCCAGCAGATACACCAAAGGGTCATGGTCATCTACAGACCAAAACACAGACTTCAGAATTTTGGATTTTCTCTGCTGCTGTTAGCAAGGCTTGTGGGAAAGCCTTCAAGCTGAGAGGCTACATGGAAATGTCCCTGACATCTACTGACTCTGAGGCAAGATACTCCACCAAAAATGCTCGTAAATTCAAAGTGGTGGGAGACCAGATGGGGACAAGGACTATCCTTTGGTTTTTGTTATGACTCCTCACTACTGTTATGCCCTTAAGCTTGCTGTGTTCTAGCAGTGCCAACTCATCCAGTAAAATACATGACATTTTATTTAAAGATCCAGCTTCTTGATCACCTGCAAACATTTACATCACGTTTAGAAAATGAAGAATATATCAACCATTGAAAGACACTGAAAAAACACTCAGAGAACACTCTTGAAGCTCAAAATCTAGAGGAAGTTTTAAAAAAAACCCGCTTGTTTTTACATTCCTGGTGGGATTTTTAGGAAAAAGTTGTTTTGTGGTAGCCTGATTCGTGAGTTCCATGCCCTTGGGAGCCGAACACGCTTCAGTTTTGGGCATGGTCTGCAAGATTGCAGAAGGAAGTTCAAACAAGCCCAAGGAAAATGAGCTAAGGACGATGGTTGTGACTCATACGAGTCCTAGAAAGTAGTTTTGCATGTTCGACCTAGAGAAATAAGGGCCATATAATTGCTTCACATACAGAACTGTAAGCGGAGGGAGAAGGGCTGTGCAGGTTTGCCGCGGCGGATCGAGCAAGGAAAGGGAGATTAAATTTAGCTGGCTATTACGAACAATTTCCTGAGAGTGAAGACAATTAGTCAGTGGAGCTGTTTTGCCTAGTGAGGTAATTACCGCACAAACACTAGAGGGACTCAAGCCAAGATTTGATAAGTATAGTGGAAAATGTAGTACAAGGTCTCTTCTGATGAGCTCGGAGGGGCTGGCTTCGCTGGCAGCGTGCCCGGCCAAGTTGTTGGAGGAAACTTTGCCTGAAAAGTTGTTGAGACAACGCAGGCTTTGCTGGGGCAGGGGCTGCAGGACCAGAGCCCACTGTCTCCTCAGAGCAGAGAGCAACGCATCAAAACCCTCTGCTGTAAAAGTCCACGGAAGATCCAAGGCATTTATAGAGAGTAGAAGAAAAAAGAATTAAATAGTCACTTTTTATGAGGATGGCTCTGATTTAGGTTCCTTAAAGCCTCTTTGTTCCATATGGGGCTTGGGTGTTTCTGCAGTTGTCAATTCTCCCTTTTCTTTCTCTATTCACTGAGGAACATGGAGTGTTTGCAGAGGCCAGGAGAGCTCCCAGAGCAAGGGAATGGACTTTTGGAAGATGTCACAAGCACTGAGAGCTGAGCACCTGAAAATCTAGATGGCTGCAATATGTCCCAGAAGGGGGAAATACAACTAACCCACACCATGGCTGTTTGAATGCCTTTCTCCACAGTGATGTAAGGAACGGGGACTTTAAAACAATATTCACACCCACCACAGATTCTGCCTACCCATAACATCACCAGCACACTCCATCCCCTAACCTATCTAACGAAACCAAACCTACAGCCCTGTTTAATAGTTGTTTTTCTATGCCAAAACTAAAATATCATTTGGAGCATGCTATTAGAGGGATTTTCTGACTGGGCAGGGCTGCCTTTAATATCTCCACGGCCACCTTTTCCAGTAACTCAGGGGATAGGGACAGCCCCCTTGCCTGAGGAGGTTTAAAGTCCTTCCCAAAATATTTTTTCTCAGCTAGGATGACACATGGTAAACTCTTCTCCTGTAATTAGGGGGACGAGATGGGAGAAGGATCCTGTCCCACTGACAATCAAGGCTTGGTCTCAGCAGAAAACCCCAAACAAGACCCTGTGCCATGGCTGAAGTCGGGAAGAAAAAAGCAGCCTGGAGAAAGCTCTCTACAATTACCTTAAAGGAGGTTGTAGAGAGGTGGGAGTCAGTCTGTTCAACCAAGTAGCAAGTGATAGGACAAGAGGAAATGGCCTCAAGTTGTACCAGGGAAGCTTAGGTTGGATATGAGGAAGAATTTCTTTAATGAAAGGGTTCTCAGGTGCTGGAAAGGGTTACCCAGGGCAGGGGTGGAGTCCCCATCCCTGGAGGGATTTAAGAGTCGGGCAGACCCAATGCTCAGGGATGTGGCTTAGTGGAGGACTTGTCAGTGTTCAGTCAATGATTCTTAAATGATCTTAAAGGTCTTTTTCAATCTGGGAAACTCTGTGATGCTGCGAAAGAATCAAGTCACTTTGGGCTGGAAGTAGAACATCACTGAGGTACATTGATTGTCCCTCTGTACTCAGACCTGGGGAGGCCACCCCTTGAGTGCTGTCTCCAGTTTTGGGCACCTCAACCCAAGAGAGATCTCGAGGGGCTGCAGCGAGGGCAGAGGAGGGCGACGGAGCTGGGGAATGAATCTGATGAGGAGCTGGGGCTGTTGAGTTTGAGGAAGAGGAGGCTGAGGGGAGCCCTCATCCCTCTCTGCAACTGCCTGACAGGACGTTGTGGAGAGGTTGGGGCTGGTCTCTTCTCACGGGGAAGGAGCGACAGAACCAGAGGGAACGGCTGCAAACTGCACCAGGGCAGGGTCACACTGGGCAGCAGGAAAATGTTTTCCCAGCAAGAGCCGTCAGAGCTTGGCACAGGCTGCCCAGGGAGGGGGTTGAGTCCCCACGTTTCAAGGCCGTTGAGATGTGGGGTTGGGGGAGATGGTTTAGGGGTGAGCTCTGTAGAGTAGGGTCAGTGGTTGGACTCGATGATCCCAGGGGGATTTTCCAACCTGAAGGATTCTATGGTTCTAGAGAGTGATGCTTTTGGGATACCCAGGGAACTCACCTGGGTACCACCCAGGGAAACCTAACCCTGGGGCTGAGCTCACCCTCAGGGAGTGTCCCAGGGACCTCTCCTGGGAAGTCCCAGGAGGGCAGCAGTGACTCCTCCTGTTCAGCACCTTCCCTGTTACTGGAGCATCCCTCGACCTCACCTTGATATAGACCACTTAGAGGTTGTCCTAGCTCAAAGAATTAGCTGTGTAAGAGAGAATGAAAGACTGAGGAGAACATGCAGGTGTAGGACACCCACCCATCACTGTACAGGAAGGATGGGAGCACAGCAATGCCCAGTCTCAGTCCTGGGTTTTATTTGCCAAGGTACTCTCCTTAACGTAGTATGTTGTCAGGTGCTTTACACTGGAAATTAGGCCACTTAATCAAACTTTGTTTGATTAATCACATTTTGCTGTCCAAAGACTTTTATAACAGTGTATTTAGCCACTATTGGTTGGGAAACTCCTGTATTTATTTACCTGCCTCTTTAAAGAGGTGCAATCCTTTTCAGGAAGGGTACAGAAAGCAATCATTCCTCACCACCACCACCACTGTTGTTTAAGGGAAACTCTTCTGAAGTGGGAGAAGCCACAGCTGAGCAAACACAATAACAGATGTTGAGCAGCCCAGCAGGCAGGCAGCCTAGCACCAACCTGCCTCTATGTCTGACATGGAGTCAGGAAGCAGAGGAGCTGAGGTCCAGAAGATGTGGCTGGAGTGATAATTAAGTGCAGAAGATTATGGGAGAGCTACCCTATGGGGTCTGTCCCAGAAGAGCAAAGTGAGGACCATGCCTGCCCAAGGAGCATCCTCTCCTGCAGCACTGTGCTGTGCCTGAGCTCTTCCTTCTGCTCCCCAGCTCCCTCAGTGTGCTTTGCACAGCAGGTGGGTTATTGAAGGTGGAGGAAGCAGCAGCACACAAACCCTTGATGTTTCTGTACAGGTCAAGTTTTGCAGGCAGATCAAGGAGAAACGGACCTGCCATTGCCCATGCCGGTCTCTGGTGGTCAGCAAGGAACTTACTTGTACCAGCTGGTCCTGTTCTCCACCAGGTCTTTGCAGGAACCATAGCAGGGAAGAAAGGGGAAAAATCATAGAATCACAGAATAGTTTGGGCTGGAAGGGATCTTGAGGATCATCCAGTTCCACCTCCCTGCCATGGGCAGGGTCCCCTCCCACCAAACCAGGTTGCTCCAAGCCCCATCCAACCTGGCCTGGAACACTTCCAGGGAGGGGGCTGCCACAGCCTCTCTGGGCAATGTGTTCTAAAAACTTCACTGGGAAGCACCAACATACATCCTGAAGCCACACAAGTGACATCTGTCAAGTACAGTTTGACTCTTTGTTTTGGTGGGAGCTCCCCTTCTGCAGGATCTTCCTTGGCTTCCAGCTCTACCACAAGGACAGAGACCATGCATTTCCCACTCTGCTATGGTGTAAACCAGGAAAAGTCTCTACTCAGTTCAGTGAAGTTACTCCACTGCATTGTCCCTGACAGGTTTTTTGCATTAATGTATTTGGTGGAGGGTCAACCACGGAGACAGTCTCAGACTGAGAGAGACACTACAACACTATATTCTATATGTATGGCAGAAAATGACCTGG
>NW_009697218.1:0-306 GCF_000703405.1 Apaloderma vittatum
GATCCCTCTCTGCTGTATTGTATTTCCAACATACGTCTGGAAAGTTAAAAACCTCCATGAGAACAAGGGGTAGAGTCCGTGCAACTTGGCCCAATTGCTTATAAAGTATCGTATCTATTTCTTCATCCTGGTTGGGAGGTCTGTAGCAAACTCCCACGATGACGTCCATCTTATTGGCTCCTCGTTTGATTCTAATCCATAAGCTCTCAACCCTGACATCACATTGATTAATTTCTAAGCATTCATATCCCTCCCTAACATAGAGGGCCACCCCACCACCCCTCCTACCTCCACTCTCTCCACTTT
>NW_009697218.1:337-27472 GCF_000703405.1 Apaloderma vittatum
GGGAAAGAGCAAATCTGGAGCAGGTCTGTGTCCTTCTGTCCTTCTGAGGGAAGTAGGCATATCATTCCAAGAGAGGACTGATGTTGTTTACCACCCTATTGTTAATTTCATACATACCCTACACAATTTGATAGGATATCAGTACTGGGCTGAGACTGTTTCTTCTATTTTAGAGAATGCGGAAGATGTAGATTTAGTCATTAGAATTCATTGAGGGAATTGGGAGCATCACTCAACTCTGAGAGGTGGTAGAACTTGGTTGATATGTTCATTCACATCTTATACTACAAGTCTATTGCAGTAGGTACATTAAAGGACATACACATTTCTACAGTACGAATATATTTCTAAAATGTATTATGGACTATTGTTACTAGTTTAGGCAAAAAGGATTGAAAACAGGCAGTGAGTGTGTTATTTTATTGCTGGAGTGTGGGGTTGATTGTTTTCAAACGAGAAGAATGCTCCTTCCTTGAGAGCAACTGAGTAACAAAAAATGTTTCCTGTGATAGAGTACTTGCAAGTTGTTTTTAAAGAACTGAGGAAGTTGTAATGTTACATCAAGATGTGATGACAGGTAATGATATTCTATTTGTGCTGTTCTGCATGCCACTCTTATATTTTGGATATTACACATGAGTACATAAAGTTATGCACGTAATAGAGGTAGAACTGGTATTCATGTAAGTAGAGTTTTCAGCTGTTCTCATTGCAAAAGCTGTTTAAAATTTAAGTGACACAAGTACTGACACATTCTTTCATGACAGCCATCAAGTCACAAGATAGTGTCTTTAAAAAGCAGTGACTCAAGTCCAACAATTTCTCACAGCAGATAAGAAAACAGTCACTCTGTAACTTAGGTGGGATTCCAAGTGAAGAGGTTGGTTTTTTGTTTGATTTGTTTTCCAAATCTCTTGTGCGATTTCATAACGCACCAAATCAAGGAAACAATTCCACAATCAAAAAAAGTTATGTTACACATAGCTCCAATTCTCCTAAGATTTAGGGACAGTGGATGATAGGCAGGAAGAAAACACTTTGAAATGAATCCAATGTCATGTCATTGAAAACTCTAAACTGCAAAGATTAACTTTTTATTTTTTACTTTTTCAGTCTGCAATGGTTTACAAAGCTTCAAATACCCACAAATCTACTAAGCCAGGCCATTTAAAGAATCTAAATAAGCTTGCACGGTTTAAAGCTTTCTGACTTTGAATATTAGCTTTGAAGTCATGCCAAAAACTGACTGCAGCAGAGCTGCTTTAGAAGTGAATTCCTGACACTGGAATTAGTGTTGGGTGTGTGACATGCCTAATGATAATCTTGACCACGCTTGTTGTAGACAGCCATCACACATGGTGCCTCTGAGTCAATAATTCTCCGAAGATAAGATGTGGAGCATCTCGGCTCTTTTTTTATTATTACAGACTGGTGTTTTGGACACTGTCCATTCTGCAAAGACAGCTTGCCTAACACATGGCCTTTTTCCACAGGACAGAAAGATTGCTTGCACATTCCTTTAGTTAGTTCCTGGTGAAAATGTATAGCAGAAGCTTAAGACAAACGTTAAAAGTTAAAATGCCTCATATAGAGGTTACAACCAGAATTAATTGTATTCTCAAGCTTCTTACATTGCTAAATTTGTTATAATATCAAGGGGTTTTATTTGCAGAAAAGCTTAATATTTATATCAATATAAACATGATCACTGCGTAAAAGAAGTAAATGAGCATGCTACTTCATCTGTTTAACAGCACAGATGAACCATGTCATACTTTTTTGTTCTCTGTGGTGCAACGAAGAGAATATGCTTCTGTTACTGAAAGCTTTTGAAATAACGTAGCATGTTAGAGGTAAAAAGACAACTGTAGACAAGTAGAGCTTTTTCCTAAAACACATGCACATATGTCACTGTCTCCCTAACAAAATGTTCCTATCTTGTGCTCAGGAAGGTAAAAAACAACATTCTCATTGAATTTAGTAGAGTAGAATCAAGCTTTGGGTTCCCAGAAAAGAATTATATCTTTCACTCAAGCATTAGTCACTATGAAAGAACAGATAATTCATTTGAAGTATTGAACTCTTAAAATGCATTCTTCTTCCTGGCTAGATGATTTCATTTAACTTTTATGACATGATTAGTCATCCTATCGTGATGCAGCACAATGTAACCCTGCACATCAGGCATTTCAGATAAGAGTTGCCTTGCAGATGCAGATGTTGGCAATGGTTTCAAAGCACATTCTGTCTTGAATGTAGAAGTGGATTAGACAAATAAGCCAAATTTTAAAAAAGTTGTATTCGTATTCTATACATTCTTGACTCTATATATGAATTTTTCTGCACCTAAGATGATATTCCAGTCTTATCTTTAGAAAGAATAGTGAGGAAAAAAACCCCTGCAATGTAAATTTTAAACCTGTCATCAAAACTCACATTTTGAAAACATTTGGCAAATTATAAGTCTCGATATCTATGAAATTTTTGTGTAGGATGTTTTAACAGTTGTTTACACCTTCTGGAGTTTTTTCTGCTTTTATAAAGAATGAAAAATACAGTACACAAAATAATTTGGTACACAAAATAATTGAATTTTGTAAACAAACCATTATATAGACCCTTGTACTTTAACCACAAAGAAGCCCTAACAAAAATAGCAAAAAAAAAAAAAATGGCTATTGAAAGTGAGAAACTTAAACATAAATAAATAAGAAATTACCTCATGCACAGAAGCCAGGTTAAATTCTGTTCCTTTCGCACTATAATAACAACCGCTGCCTAAATATTATTCTGATACTATGAAGTAAACCCAGAAGTGCTGTGCTGTTGCAGTTTGCAATATTTGATGGTGAAAAATATGGTAAGAATGCTTAAGGTTCTTCTTGAAGCGTAACTGTCACATTTTTATTTCATCTATTGAATGTTTTTAAAATTTTTTAAACAGCTGTCACCTCTAAAAATGCCTTTTTAAATTTTGTTTTATTTGTCCAAATTTTGCTAGTAAAATTGTTATATGATTTACTTAAAGCATTTAAAATTTTATTACTCAGTTTTAATGGATTGGTTGTGATATATATACACACATTAAAAGTTTTATGTCTATCTCAGAAAAACAAAACAAGGAAATACAGGAAACAATATTTCTATGTTCAGAACTCAACATGTCAAATCTATTCTCCATTTTGGTAAAGCAATTCCATTTGATCAGTATTTTTACGTGAGTGCATGGTTCCATAGGATGCAGTTTATAACAAAATCCTGTTTTCAATAATTTCCTGGAAAGAATCTAGCAGATAAAAATATAATGGTTGCAAAATGCAGTATTTACATTAATATTTAAAGTTTTAAATGAAAATGTAGTCAGCTATACCATTTGTTCTGGCTTTAGTTCATGGTGTATTGCAGAAAAATGTTTGTCTTAATTAAGAATTATTTTGTTTTCAGTAGTCCACTTAAGGAAGAGAGGAAGTAGAATAATGTTCACTATTTTTTTTCTCCAATTATAAGTCTTTATGCTCACGTTGCAACAGACATTCTAAGGATGACTTTAATTTAATTTTGTTTTGTATTATTCCTTTACATGGCTTCCTACCTGCATGAATAAATCAATATTTTCAAACAAGACATTGATTAATGAAGTCATTGTAGAGTTGTAGCTACCATGGTGGCTGAAGGATACAAGTAGGACAAACTATTAAAAGAGAGAGAGAGACTATCTCTTAGGCTATGTGTTAAAAATGTGTTTGGAATTCATATGTTACTCATGGAGTAATGGGAAGTAAATATAATTCCAGAAAGACATTAATTGTACCTAACTGAGTAGGTAAGTAGCCATTTGTTAAGCAAATGACGTTTTCCACTTTGCTCTCATTCAGCTCTAAATAGTTTTTCTTTGAACCATCTGGTTGTAGTACAGAGAGAGGTTTTAACTTTCCCAAAAATATATTTATTTAAAGAAAATACTTCTCACAGATTTTTATAAAATAAATATAGAATTTAAACAAAAAGAGGGTCTTCTGCCTTTTGTTGCTAATTCTGTGGAAGTGTAACATCATTAGTCTCAAAACAGGTACTTGTGGGATATAAATCCCTGCTCTGCTGAAGTTGAAACTCCAACTGACTTCACTGCAATCAAGAGATTAGCACTGATTTATATTTATATCTGTGTAAGGTGAAACTCAGTCTTCAAGATATTGTCGCAAATTTAACAAACCAAAAACGAACAGCTTCACTCAGATTCAAGTTACAAACAGATTTGTTCATTCTTCTTACACAGAAATGTCAAATGTCAGCCACTTTGTATGCCACCATTTAGAATGTGGCATATTCTCTTTCAGAAATTTGCCTTCAGAGTGGAACAAGTGCACTGAGAATACAGCCAGTTTCTGTATTCGTGAGAGTAATATAATGAAGTCATATCATCTTCCTACTTACAAATTCAGCAAAAGAAGAGTCACATTAGAAGTTACCATAGATAAGAAATCTGCATCTAGTACTTCTCTTTGTGTGAACTGACACTGTAGAGCTCACGTCCTTCATGTGGTTGGGGATTTACCACCATGAAGTAAGTGGATAAATAATTTTTTCATTGGAGGCAGAAAAAGAGAGATGCTCTATTTGGTCTCAAATTTTCCTGGCATGACAAAGCAGATTGTTTTGGTTTATATTGTTTTTCCTCTATACATTATTTCAACTGCTCCTTATGCTCTAGCATTTGTGTTCCTCTCATTCTAATTATGTAGAAGGTATAATTTCAGTGTTCTAGCTTTAAAGCTTGCAAGACTTGGACCTCCTGGAGCCATAGTTTTTGCATTTTTTTAAAAAAATTGCATTTTAGAAAAAAAAATCAAAAAGAAAGACAAAAACAAACTCAGAAAGTAATGTTGCAATTTATGCTTGTGAGGTTTGTGTTTGAGGTACAGGAAATCTCTTTATGAAGTATGAAGCAATATAAGAAAAGAACTTTAAAGGGAGTAAAAAAAGGAACTTTTCTAAGGGAGTAAATCTACAGTATATGATTCTGTAAATAAAGTCTCTTTATCTTCTCTGAGAGGGTTACACTTTGTTTCAGGGCTTTATAGTCTAGTATTCTAAAGAATGAAAATTACTGTACAAATGGAAAATACTTACTTGGTCAATAGTTAAGGCACTATGTCAGAAAGAAACTATGTATATTCATAAAAGTATGGATCTCAAAACCAAAGTAAACACTCACAAAAAGTTCTTCAAATTACATTTATGATTTTTAGGCATAATTTTTTTCTTATTTATTTTAATGTACGGAATTGCTAACAGAGTGATAGGAGAAAAACAGAGAATAAGCCCCACATTTTCCCCTTTTAAACTTCCAGCTGGATCTCTTGCCTCTTAATGCTTTCCACGGGCTTTGAAATGCCTGAAAGTAAATCAGACATCAAGCACTAACCTTTACCTTCCCAGAAATAGAGGCCTATGAAAAAATCAGTTTTGTTTGGGGCCCAGGAGCCAAGCGTACTAGAAATTGCTCCCATCCCTGTATTATTAGTTAAAGGCATGGCTGTGCAGACAAACAAAAGATTTCTATCAAAGCCAACAAAAAGTAGCTAATCTGCTTTCAAGTTTTGAACTAAATTCCCCTGAGATCCTGTAGCTCTAGAAAGGGTTGTTTTGGTGTGAGGTGTTTTTAAAGTATGTTTAAAACCAGGAAAAAAATATATCATAGACTTCGAAGTGTGGAGCACTTTTCAGTTCTCTTTTAAAGTGCTTGTTTAATTGATTTTTTTGTTGTTGTTGCAAATGCAGATTTCTCTCTCGACAACAGCTGCTGTGTTTTTTGTAGAGTCTCTTAAGCATCAGTGCTCCAAATGAGCCAGAGTCTCAGGAGGAGGAAGTGGGGAATCAGAAAGAGCATTGTGCCTCTTTTGTCACTGTTCTGTTAGCAGCCTTGAGTTAATGTATGCCTGCCTCTCAGGCAAAAAAAAGCTCTACAACTTGTCCTTGTTTGAAACAGTAATACACCACTGGCTCAATATTATAAAAATCAGTCTGCTCAGCTGTGGAAACAGGCTTTTTTTTTTTCTTTTTGTCTGTTGTGTGATATACGCAATGAGTTATCACCATACGCCCAGTACTTGGATGATGGGATTTTAAATGTCAGGAAATAAATGAAAATATCAACAGTTTGGCAATAGAAAGATTTCTGTTTAATGTGAACCTGATTTTCTGAGAGTCTTTTTGTGAGCTTCTCTCTGAAACCTAATTGGTGAAGATCAATTTTAAATTGAAAAACTACAGTAGCTTTCACTTTGCCTGTGTGTGGTGCACTTCACTGAGGAAGAACTTGAAAATTGTGTTTGTAATAGGTACAGTGAGAGGGATACTTGAGGCAATACTGTATTTGTTTCTCAATTTAATTTGCAAGATTAATATACATTTTCAGAGTATTTTTAATTCATGAGATATTTATCAATGTTTAAGGAGATATTTTATAAAACTTTCTTATTGAAAGGTTGTACTGTTTTTTTGTTTTATTGATTTTGCACTGCTCAACATTAACAAAGACATAAACTCTTACTCATTCACACTTAAAATAAACAAAAAAAACCCTTTCCCCTTTCATAATTAAACTGAACTTATCCCAGAGATTCTGCTGAAATCCAGCTACTCATCATTTGCAGTACTGTATCCTGATGCTCTGACTTAAGGCCGCACATCTGTGAAAAGCAATTTATTATTTCTTTTAATAAAAATACATGTGTAGGTAATATCCTTATTTTCTGTGTGAAATCTGTGAAAAGTTAGATCATGAGAGTTTCATGATGTCACTAGTAGGTAAAGAAGTCAGAAAAAGGTAATAAGGACATTTATGAATGAATGAATAGCAAGGTGTTTAGGGAAAATAGAGGTTGGGAGTATTTTGCGTAAGATATAGCCATGAAGTGAGATGACCAACAATGCAAACACTTGTGAATGGAAAGGAATTCCATTATAGAAAGATATTTGTCTTTGTTCTGTTTCCATTACAGTCAGGAGGAAAATTTGAAAATATCTATCACCTTTGCTGGAAATAGGAAAAGGCCTATGAACACTTTTCTATGCTGTCTTGGTTTGAGCTAAATAAAACCAGTTCTGTTCAGTGATTTTTACTTTCCAGTTTAGTCTCTTCTTAGAGGCTGTATGTTCTGAAGTTAGCAGCATGTTTCTGCAGGCAGTGTGTGCTACTGGCAGTGATAACCCCTCGTGTTTACAGTTACTGC
Source organism: Apaloderma vittatum (assembly GCF_000703405.1). Taxonomy (NCBI): domain Eukaryota; kingdom Metazoa; phylum Chordata; class Aves; order Trogoniformes; family Trogonidae; genus Apaloderma; species Apaloderma vittatum. The sequence continues at coordinate 7,573 of NW_009697218.1, forward strand.
CTGGGACTGGGATGCAGAAAGGCTCTTGCTGATACTTATTCCTGTAGTGACCAAGGTCACTGCTGGCTCTTGTGTGCCACACTGGGGGTGCCGGGTAGGAAGAGGGGTCCCAAGGAAGTGTTAAGTTGCACCTTCAGGGAGTAATAGACAGGACAGGTGAACAACAAGAGTATGCCATTCCATATACATCATATTCAGTATAAACTGAGTGATCACGAGAGTTTAGGTCTCTCTTTCTTCAATGGTGGGCATCCAGGGAGGACTCTGTCCAGTCTCCTGCTTTTAAGCCGGGGTTCCTGAGATCTCAAATCCAGCTCCTGTATCCAGCTCCCACCGCTGCTGAGCCTGGGGCCTCCCCAGTGCCTCCTGCTCTGCAGCATCAGTGGTGATTGATATCGGGGGGGGGGGAGTTGGGTTTGATATTGGACTCATATATAGTTGCATCTAGTTCTTTATTTTTATCACTCTACTCTTATTTCTATTATTGTTTCATTAAAGCTGTTTTAGTTTTCTTTTCTAATCCATAAATTTCTCCACCTCATTCCCTTTTCCTTCTCATTTGTGGGGGGAAGAGGGGGTTACAGAGTGTCTGTCTGTCTGCCTGTTTTAGCAGCCGGCCCAGTCCTAACCCACAACAGTATGCATAGGAATGAAAACAATGACATTCATCTAACAAGTTCTTTAATTGCCTCAGTGTTTTATTTGTGGGAATGACAGTAGAGCAATCCTCACTCTGTGTGTATTTGCACATGTATATATGTATATGTGAATAAATACATTCAAATATACACATACCAGACAGCAGTACAAGTCAACAGTGTTAAAACTGAATGCAACACAGATGATCCTACATTAATTTTTTATTCTTAGTTTGAAGTAAATCTGTTGTAATATTCCCTTCAGCCACTAGTATCCTTACTCCACTGTAATATATAAAGCAGTGAAGGTCAATGTTGATAGATTCGCAGTGTGTTTTGAAAAAGATTAATATTTGGCAATGAACTCCATATGAAAGATTTCCTTTCAAATAAAATCTTAGGTTCACTTATTCAGCGTAAAACATGAGCTTGTACCATAAAGGTCACAGCTAATACTGTATTTGGCTGCTGGGTCCCTAGCTTAATATAAGCTGAATTAGACCCCATTTTTTCTCCATTACAGAAATTTAAGACCAGCCACCACTGACGCAAGGATTTTTTTTTACCTGTTACTTAGACACTGACAAAGATTACACTCCTGGAGGGCTTCATCCACCCAAGTGGTAAGAAATTGCTTAATTTTTTCTGTCAAATATGTTAAAAAGTATGATGCTGCCAGAGTTCAAGAAGGGCTAAGTGTTTAGCTCCAAGGGAGTGGGGGGCACCTCTCTCTTTGGGTTAGGCTTTACAGGAAGTTCAGTTAAACCTGGAGAAGAAGCTCTCCAGTTCAAGATCTTCTAGTCTGCGAAGGCCTGAAGCCTAAATCCCTCTGCTGACAGGCTGAGGTTTAGTCCCAGCATGAGCATCTTCTTGCCTAATTAGATATTTCAAAGTGAGACATTCAAATCTGAACTAATCTATCTAGTTTCCCTTTGTAGTCAGCAGTAAGAAGATGGGGGCTTCTGCTGATTATCCCAGACAGCTATTCTAGGAGGTATCTCTGGAGGTGTCTATTTCTCTATAGATTATAAAGATGGTGAACACTTCAGGCTTATAAATGCTTTTAGGTGCCTGAGTTAGGACAGATGAATACCTCTCCAAATTTCTAACTGTAATAATAAAGTATGCTAATAGAGCGAGTCCTGATTAAAGCTGTTTCACTTTGAATTAAAAAAAATATTAACTTAGGAAAAAAAACCACACAAAAAAGGCAAAGGAAAGTTTTCCTGACTAACTGATTAAGTCATAGAAAGCTGGAGTGTCAGCTCAGTACACATTCTAATGAATATTTATGTCAGGAAGAATAACACAAGCAGGAGACAGTGACAAAAGCTCACTTCACAATGTGTAAGAGCCCAGCATGCTTAGGGCTGTGGGTACCCACAAATCAAATCCAGTAAAGAAAGGATGATATTCTAACCACTAAACTTAAAAGGTACTTTTTCTCTTCACTATGCACAGATAGACTAGGCCCTAGAGGTATAAATGGTAGAAAAATCCTTATTATTTTCCAGCCCTGCTGATGTTAAGGTTTGAATCAGACATCAGGTGCCTTTACATTGTCAAGAATTTAAAGATTCTGCCACTGCTCAGGGCAGTGTTTATCCTTGACAGATTTATGTTATAGGAGATTTAGGAGCTGCAGGGATTATGTTGTGCCTTTGAAAATCTAGCACTAAAAGGAGAGTTTGTGATAAAACAGATGGACACCAAGAGGTCCAAGGACCACCTAGAGTTGTGGCATTTCGGCAAAAAGACTTTATTGTACAGGAACTACATTCATAAGTTTAGCTCAATGAAAAATATATCAATAATTTTTCTTTTCCTTTAGTCTTCCATGTTCAGCGTGCAGAAGGCCCCCAAAGGGTGGAAATGCTGTATCAGTTCTTAACACAAACCTGAAGAATCATTTCTTGGAGACAAAGAACAAACATTTTGTTCTTCTCCAGCTTTTACATTGCAGTCAGTGCTGTGATGTCTAAGGATCATGTTACCTAAATGTGGTTCCCAAGCACTAAATGCCAAGTCACAGTTTTTCAAACAGACACGATCTGTAGTCAGTGGAGAGAGAGGGGTTCCTGCAGAGAGTGATTCATCTAACTAGCAAACCACTTCATCTCCAGATAGGTGTCTGAGGTCGATAAATTGCTCTCTGGAGAGGCTTAACTATTTCCGATAAATGACAGGGTTAGCCTAGGTGATGAGCTGAGATTTTGTGGCTAAGCCTTCCAGCAGCTTAAGAGTAGGTGAGATGAAACCCATTTGGTCTGTCCGGCACTCAAGCAGTCTATCTGCAAAGACAGGTCTTCACCTTGACTCTGGTTTCTGTTGATGTTTTTTGGAAGGATGTTTTCTTTGTTTTGGGGAGAGAGATGGGAAATGAGATGATACGTATTTTTTTCCTAGAAAATATAAGTACATAACTGTTCTGATAACTTTTTGTCCCTTCATTCACTATGTTTTATGCACAAGAATAATCTCGATTTACTGGCAGTAGATATATGCTCAGCTGTATCTTCTAATATTAGATATAGTAACCTTCTCATCTTTCACCATATATTTCCTCTGCTTCATAGAGGCTACATCTACAGATGACTTGACTGCTTCCACATTTCTGTAAAGTCAAAAAGTAGATAATCTACTGAGACAATCACCTTCCTAGAGAAACCATAAAATATTCAAGAGGCAGATGCTACGCTAACAAATCTATAATGAAAATGGATTAATGTCAAAATACAAAATTTGTGTATGTCCACAATAAAGAGATCTGAAAAATTGAAATTATGAATCTGTCTAAACAGCTTTTCCACTTACTGTTGTAGAAAACATAAATTATACACTTTGTAACCACCTGTAATGTCAGTATCAGCAGATGCTCTCAATTTTCTGTACAGTGCTATCGTACATATTATTTGCTTTGGAAATTACTTGCAGTTTCTAGAACTACATTTGACTGTTTGATTTTTATTTTTTTTAAATTTACAGTTATAGCTAGTTAGCAGGGATGACTCTATACTAACAACATTTTTGTAGTAGTGATTTTCTTTTTGCCATCTTCCACCAATGTTGATTAAATGTTTTAAGTATAGAAGAGTGATGTTTGAGTATGTGTATAAGGGTAAATTTATGTGCTGGAATATGCTGACACAGTTCACTTTCCAGATATTTGTGGAAACTGGGTGCTAATCACATCTGTTAGTCTGACTTCACATCATTTAGATATCTTAGCCTCTTAGGATAATTCAATAACTATGGAAAAGAGCTCTGAAAACAATAAAAATACTGAAGACTGCAGATGTAAAACCTGTTTGGAAGATAATTCTTTAGGGAAAGTTGAGGAGGAAGGAAGAAATAGTTACATTGCGAAACAAGTTACAATTTCAATTGTAAACTTCCTCAAAGGTGAAAGAGACAGAATTTTAGGTTTCTTTTAGGTATCAGTCATATTCTTACAGAGCTCCTCATGGGGATGGGTCAGCCTACTACAGAGGTTCAAAGTCTGTTCTGCTTTGTTTCCTGGCTGTCAGAAGCAAGGAAAACAAGCTTGTATTAAATAAAATGTCTGAGACACCTCCTATTGGAGCGGTACATTACTGTTACAATGCATGGTGGATAATGAAAGCTAATCATGACTTTGAAATTTAGTCATTTTATTCCATTCTAGGGTCTTGCTGTCTGACACAAAAATTACTGATGGAATGGATAAAGATTCAGTTGTTTTCCTGGAATATATAAAGAATGTTCATCAGAAATATATTTCTGTAGTGGTGTCAGCCTTATAAATTTGTGATTCTGGTTCATATCTGCTCCAGGCTTTTAAATATCAGACCTTCACATTTTTTCATTCTATAGTCAGGAAGAAATGTTTTGCAAAAAGATCTTGTAATCAATGAGAAAGACTCAAAAGGTCTGTTTCACTAAACTTCTAGAAAGTTCATAATTTAAATCACTGGAACCTTTGTGTAGTGTAATAATTTCTTCCTTTCCACCTTACTTTCAGAAGGTAGCTTTGGAAATCTGATCATCTATTTTCTTACACCATGTTCTCCCACCACCTTCCTTCTCTGTCTTTTGTCCTCCCTTTTTTTTTTCCCTTTCTTTCCTTTCCAGATTTTGTTTTTCTTTTGCCTTTTTCTTACATTCCACACTCAAGTTTCATATTTTATCTACGGGTAGATTTGGTAATTAGGTATAGCTATAAAGGGGTATTTTTAACTTATTATCAACTAATACAATCATTCATAAACAATCTCCCAGAACTTCACAGAAGTTAAGTAATTTTTGAGTCAATGTTTGAAATCATCATTTTCAAAAGACTGTGAGAGTGTTATTTGCTTAATTATTTATTTTATTGCTAATGAGCAAAGCTTCCTGAGTAAAAAAAATGATGCAGTGACTTTCAGCTCTGCTGAAGTTTCTATGGTAGTTTTCAAAGGGTTCTTTCTTGTCTTCAGGGTTTCTAAGACAATAAATTTCACAAATAATAAATTTATTACAGAAATACTAAATGATAGTGCTAATTGTTGCTCTTAAAACAAAATAGAAAAATAATATCTGCAGTTTTGGGAAAAAGAAAAAAAAGAAAACAAGTGTAATTTAATCCTGAAAACAAATGACATTTGCGCTTCCTTTTTCCCTTCCTGAAACTTCAGTACTTTAAGCTATCATTGGATTTCAGGAGAAACTAAGATGATTTTAACTGCCACTCCTGTACATCCCCTCTGTTGCCTGCATTATCCCCAAGAGTAAGAAAATAAAAGACAATAAAACTTGAAAGAAACACTTAGTTGGCAATTTTTCCGGTAATTTATATGGTCAAAAATAGTATTTCTTTGTTTTGATAGGATAGAAGGGTATTCTAATGATGACAAAAATTGACACAATAATATAAATTCTTTTCTATTGGTGTTAAATATGTAAAGAAAACTGAAATACCAGAAATTCTTGGCATTCAAATACCATCAGAGGAAGATGTAACAAGATCAAATGAAGCAGGAAGATCCTTTTTATTGGTGTGAATAATAGCATGGTATTCCTCACAACGCACATACATCTGAAAAGTGTAAGTATCTGGGACTTGGCTGAAGAGGCTCCGCAGCTCTTGCTGGCTCCTCCATGACCTTCAGCAAGTCCTTCAGGCTCCTTATCTCTAAAACAGAGACAATGATATTTAGAGAAGAAATCTGCAGCTACAGCACTTCAGCTGCTGATCTCACCCTAAGAAGGATTCCCAGGGTGCTGGTGATTATAACAGTGGGAACATATTTCTGGTAATGGCACCACTATGGAGAAAAATTAAGCTCATCTCCTGTCTTCAAGTTCCCGTGCACGTCCCTTTTTGCAAGAGGTGTTAACAGCAGAGTCCTAGCTATGTTCTATCTCTGTTTATTGCTCTCCCAAATCCACTTGCAGCTGGATATAGACTTTATTTCCTGCCTAAAATCCCTGCATAAAGGAGCGTGATACTGAGCTGTCATCAGGTTCCTGTCGCGGAAGCGTGGCATCCGGATGGGGTCTTGGCAGTTCCCCTCTGTATGCGTCCGTGTACATGTCTGTTCATGTGCAATTCATATCCTCACTCCTTTACAGCTTATGCAGTCACTTCCTTCTGTGCAAAGCAAAAGCAGAGAGGGGAAAATACTGCTGTGGTGGTACTCTTTATACAGGTGGAAATGACCTCATGTGAGGCAAGGCAAAGACAAAGGCTGGATGTTAGGAAGTGTTTCATGGAGCCAGCCATGTCTAAGGTAGGCATATGAATAGCGTGCTTCACATAAGTGTTGTGGTTTTCCTTTCAGTACACATTTTATTCGAGTTTTTGTATTGCTACATGCCTGTTGACTTTAAAATGCTGCTGCCATTTTTTGTTCTGGCTGGTACCAGAAAGAACATTTATACCAGACTATCTGCAAGACTTCATTGCTGCTTCTCTTTGTAGGTTTTTATTAAAGCTAACCTAAAGCAAAAATTAAAGAGGCTTGTGTATGTGGATGATCCCTAACATTCCATTTAATAAAATGTGAAAATGTTCTAAAGAAACTAAAAACTTTGTAAAGGACAACAATGAAAAGTCTTAGCCTTTTAAATGTTTAATTTACTACCTGCTACTTCAAGTTCTTTTACATTGCACTTTGAAGTACTGTCTCCTACAAATGGAAGAGTAAAACAAATGAGATACACATACAGTTTTGAAAATTAATCATGAATAAAATGCTATTTTTTTTATGACTGAGCTAATTAACAAGGATGAAACAAAAGATGACAAGATGTAAAAAGCTGTATCAGAGACTTAGAGTCATCGTACATTGCTTAGCTAAGCAAAATTCCTTTTCAGCAGAACAGTAAACATTAGCAGATCTTTTTTAAATATTTCTGAAGCACAAGAATTTCTCAGTAATTAATATTGTAGATGCTATTTACTTCAGTCTTCAAATACTCTTTTCAAACAGTGAGTTTTTCAGGCAAATGAAAGAATTAAGTACTCTGATACAGCACAAGAGCACATTAATTTGTAACAAAAAAAAAAAAATATGAATGCTGTAATGCTGCATTGCCACACAGGTTCCCCAATAGCTATACAATTCCTTCATCAAACTGAACTTGAACTAATAGCTTCTGGTGGACAATGCTTACAAGTTCAAAATTAAATATATTAATCTTTAATTTAAATTCTGTGTTGCTGATTTTTTTTTTTGCCAAAATTACCTCTTCAGCCTTTTCACTCTGCAATTTAAACGTTTTTGTTGAAAACCTTCCATTTTTATCCTTCTCTTCAGTTCCCATTTTGCCACCAGTGACATCCTTAAAATCCATTCCCTTTGCAGGGACTCTGTAAGTCCCTGCACACACAAAGGTGCTGAAGCTGGATCCTGCCAGGAGTTAATTAGTTGCTTGAAGCTCTTGTTTGAGTTAAAATTCCTGAGAGTTTCAAACTTTGCCAGGAGAAAAAGTTTCCTATTATAAGAGCCTTCAGGTTCAGGGAAAAAAAAAAAGACAAAAAAACCGCAAAAACGTCAGATTGCATAGAAGAACAGACCTAGATATACACATTGTACAAGTGACTACCAGACAGTGTAACATATTTTTCTCTCTTCTCCCATAAGTGAAACTGATTTATTTAGAGACATAGATCTCTACCAGAGTAGCCAGCAGATTGCAGTGAGAATGGTCAAATATAAAATGCTCAGGGTCAAAAAGTTCCTCCTTTGGCTTCTTCAATACATCCTGACAATAGAAATGTTCTTGAAGAATGCAGAAAATTGATTTATACCTCTTCTCTGCATTTAACAGCACATAAGGGATTTAAGACTCTACAGCACTGGTGGGTAACCTACCAAGCTACTAGATATTCCCTCTCCTACAGGTTTTTCGTGTGATGTGTGTTTTTGTCTTTTCTCAAAGAAAAGGGAGTAAAAGGCATGCCTTTCCTTAACAGGGAACTTTGAACAGGAGCTTAACTCCAGATTAATGTTCATAGTTCAAGAACCTAAAAGAAGGGATTTACATATATTTATAGAGATGCTTACGTAATGCTGACTTCTTTACCAGGTAACTTCTAGCCTTTCTTCTTCACAACAGTCATAATTGGATCAAACAGTACCTGGCTTTGTTAGTTTCTAAAAGTTCTTTCCTTGGGCATCTCAATCTATTCAACTAATCTAGAGTTACTAAAGATTAGGCACAAATTATTGCAGTCACTAAATATGTTTGATGATCTGACTCTTAAATCATGACCACAAAACCCCCAAACTCTACACAAGGATTCTCACTTAAACCCAAGAAAACAGGAGAGAAGAACCCCCTAGGGACTTATGCAATGTGAACACCTATGAATCTTTTATTTATGCAGTATTGAGGGAAATTCCTCCTCATCAAATCCTACCACTGGGCTAATGAACTATCTACTTGGCCCTGTTTTTAGAAAGTAATTAAAAGTATTTTCAGTCTAGAGGAATCATGCGTAAATGCACTAGAAGTAGATCTCATTCTTTATCCCTTACAAATATGTAATGGCAGAGCAGGATAATGCACTTCTTTCCTTCTGTTCACAGTGGAGGAGTTTGCACTAGAAGGATACATGATGCATTTTGACAGGTGAGTGCATCACTGTTTAAACAGACTATTTTTTCTTCGCTATAAAAGCCTTAAAGAGGCGGATACCCAGCCTCTACAATAACAACACTGTAATTGATGGCACATTTGCAAGGCAGGTGGAAACCTGATTTCATTGCACTGCATGAGTTAAGTGTTCAGTGGGAAGAATATTAAAGTAATTCTGCCTTCAATAATTCAGTCTATTTAGCGCATGCTGAACAAATATTTTCAAATGTGTTCTATTTGCAAACAAAATATCTAACTGGCAAAAAAAATGCATTAGGAACATACATTTAAAGATAGCATAACATTAACTTGCTTTTCAAAGAGTTATTCAAATCTATAACAGAAAACAAAAATAAAACAGAAATTTATGATTTATAAAACACAAGCCATACTACAATAGGTAAGGTGTCAAAAGAACATTTGCGTATTTCTTCAGTGCAGTGTGCAAGAGAGATTTATTAGGAGTTATAAGGAAACGTGCTACATGATACTGAAATTAACTTTTCCCCCTAATGATTGGGTCTCATAGAAATGTACCAGCTGCTGAGGCTGGCAGACTTTTTAAATTCCCTGCTTGCAGTTCAGAAATAATTTGGTTTTGGGAATAATCAAGAATATGACAGTTTGTCTACAAATATGTCACTATCTGTCTACTTCACCATGCATCAATTGGATTAGTTCCTTATTCAGGGAGAAGAAGCTGAATCAGCTGTAGCAGATTCCCTGCTGCCTGCCCTGCCTCTGCAGTGTGGAAGGGACTCCTCCTGTGACCAAGGAAAGCAGGGAGTGAAAATGTAAATACCATGCCCTTGACTTGGTTAAAGAAAAAAAAAACCAAACAGGTTAGTAACAAATTAAAGGGTCTTCTATGGAAACAGCTGTTAGAGATATGCATCAAGTTACCTATTTTCTGCACAATAGTTTGTGTAGGTGTCAGAGGAATCTCAGTAGTTCACTAATTACTGGGAAACTCTTGGAGTCAAATGCTTGGCTGAACGATGGCTGGATGTTTTTTAAGCCTGCTTTTCCCTCTGCAAACAGCTGATGCCTGCATTAAGCTAAGATCAAATGAAAAATGTATTCAGCATTTCAGAGATACCCAGAAGCAAAATAAGAGTATCAGGAGCTAAGCTTTCTTATGCTTCCTTTGTATATGTCAACTTATATTATCCTGTGCGATGTATCATCCTTCCCAGTGTAGTTAATATTATAATGAAAGAGGACCATTAATATGGAGAGTCACGAGACTATTTCTTTCATATGCAAAATAAATTGCATGCAACTGCACCTCTGACCTGAACTTTTGAACCTGAAAGCGGTAAGAAATACTTTTTATACAGTTCTAAGAGTTTTGATAGGGTCTACTACTGTGCGGTTTTTTCTGACAAGTGAAAAATATCCCTGTTCATAGTCTGGAACAGCCACACTAAAGCTGTGATAACTGAACCACCGAAGGTATATATGACCCTTTCCTAAAATGTTTGTTCTTATATCTTTTAGTATGAAGGTGCAGTACAGAAGTGGCAAACTCAAAAGAAATAGTCTCTAATATCCTAGGAGGGATAAATCTTACTGAGGAAAAAAAAAAAGTTTCTCTCTTTCTCACTCTCTTTATCTGTAACTCTCTCTATGGTACAAATCCTTTTATTTCTCTAGCTATGACTTCTGGTTTTTTTCTCTTTTGTATTTGTGTCTCCATTTTATTTTGGTGGGTTTTTTTCTTATTTGCTAGAGGTTTTTTTTGTTATGTCATGGGGTTTTTTTGTTTTATTGTGTTGTTTTCTTTTTAAAAAAATATAAACATAAAAAAGATTACCAAAAAAAAAAAGGAAGGGAGCACTTAATATAAAAATGATGACCAAAAAAAAAAAAAAGGAAGGGGGTACAATCAAGCACTGAACACATCATGTGGATTCTGGGTAGTGCTACTAACTCCAAGGAACAAATAATTCTTACTTAGAAGCCGGTTAGTGTTATTAGAGATTTCCATGACATCAGAGTTGGCTTTGGGGTTTTTGTTGCGGTTTTGGGCTTAGCTTTTTGGTTGTGTAGTTTTTTTCTTATTGTGTGTTGTTTTGGTTTTTTTTTGGTTATTATTTAAATTCTAAATAAAATCAGATTATTGTCACAGACGGAGCAGACAGGATGAAGCCACCTTCCTCTCAGCCGTTTCGTGACAGCCTTTTTAGCATAGGCTCTAGCATAGGCTCCAAACATTTTAAAGAAAAATCCGAAACAATTATGAAATATATTGCAAAACAAAGGGAGTCTTAAGGTAGACATGTGCTAGGATGTGGCAAGCAAATCTTTTAGACAAGCAGATTAAAAAAAAAAAAACAAAAAAAAAACAAAAAAAAACCAAAACTGGTAAAGTCTTCTATGAGGGAAGGAACACAAGAAAAAAGAGAAGAAAAGAAGAAAAATGGAAGGAAAAAAGATTCTAGAGGACCCATAAATCACTTCCATCAGATCACTCAGAAGAAAAGACACCCTGTATATAAATCTCCATCACACAGCAAGCAGCTGAAGAACTTCATTTTCTGTCTAGCCCTTTGAATTACTTTGGCTAGTGTGCATGTAGAGTTTCCCCCATGGGAAAAAGGAGATACACAGGCCCCCCAAAAAATGCAGAGCACTATGTTTAAGGCTAAATAAAAATACCAAATCCAGGCAAAGTGTGTTGAACTGATGATGAGTTTAAGAGCTTACAAATGTATACTCAAAGAAGAGGACCCTCACTGGCTGTCTTAATGTTTCCAGTGAATGTGGTATCTCATATTAAGCCTAATGTTTTGCTACATAATTGCATCATTCGTAAAACATGTTCAGTTTCAACTTTCTATTGGCTTAGAGAAAGGATTTCAAATTTGCATTTAAATGGATTTGAGCAAAGGGTGATAAAGGCTTCAGTTAAAAGGCCACCTGTTTTTGTTAATTCATTTTTTAATAGGAACAGTAAATATTTTCAGTTGACACACTTTCTGCTGCAAGATTTCTACATTCTTCTTTTCTTTATCTCCAGTGTCAGACACCTCTCATTAGAGGAGCCTATCATTTTCTCTGTCTAGAGGAACCTGTCCCAAGCTTTATGAATCTGTTTGTACAAGACAAAAAAAGTAAAGTAATCCAAACAGTAATTCAGAAAAGTAAGCATAGCAAACTAACAAGTCATCGAAGTAAATTCTGCAAATAAACTATTTTCAAAAATTAGAAAGTTCAGGGGGAAAAACAAAAGTAATTTCCTCAAAAAAAAAACCAAACCCCACAATCTTCCTTCATTTACACTCTTCTTTGAGGTTACAGACCTCACTTAGGTGTGAAAAAAAAAGTATGTCACAATTATGTAATGTAATTAAAACTTAGCGATTACAAATATGTAAAACACAAATCACGACAAGCAGTCTTCATGGAGTATAAACCAAACTGTTGTTCATGGAGTATGAGCTTCAGCTGGCACCTGGAAGCATTACATCTCCCTATAAATATTCCTCCTTTGGCATTAAATCATTCACTTTTTAGTCTTGCTTTGTAAGTTTACAGCTCTACTTTCATTCAGTTGCCATTAGTAACACAGTAGTTTATCTTGCTTTTCTAATACTTTTGAAATATTTTGTAAACCTAATTGCTTCTTTGTTTTCCATTTACTGTAAGCATAACCACTAATTTGCTAGCAATCACTATGCTTCTGTTACAACAAAAAATTAAAAATGCAAGTAATTTCCTCAAGAACAATTTTCACTGGACACCCTTCTCTTTGGGGATGCAACATAAGCATTTAAATAAAGAACTGAAGCATTTAATTACTGTGCACTTGCTTCCTCCTAGCAGGACATCACATTAGTGAGTAAATGAATTAAGTTTCTTGCAACACAAGCCAGGAGACATCTTGTTTTTCATGCTAAGTTGTCCAGTAAAGGAAACAAAGGGGTCCAATCCCACTTTTAAAAACTTTATTTTTGACATAAATTATTATCTGTTTTTAGTGTTACATGGTTTTCCACAATAAACTTAGCAAGGGATTATGTTTTTCATTTCTGGCTGAATGAAGAAGGGAATTAACAGAAAAGTAAATAGAAGATATTCACGGGAAACTGTAGGTTAGGGGATTTATCCCCTATTTGTTACAAGTTAAATATTTGCAGAAGAAAATAAATACTGCAGCTCTCTCTCCTTGCCTTTCCCCCCTTCTCCACCCCTGTGTTTCTGATTAACATAGCCATATAATTTGTTTGGCTTCAAATTTGCTGGATGATGAAGTGTATCAGGAGTTTTAAATAATTGATTTTTATTTGGCTCAGGTTCTATTTCTTAACTGGTAGCTGCTGCATTTGTTTTCTTTTTAATGCTGACAAAGCCAAACTAAAAATACCTCTTAAAGTTCCACACGAGTACATGTTGCAAATGGTTTGGACTTAATGTTCTGCCATTAAATAAATATATTAATCTTTTTCTTTAAAGTTACAGGGCTAAAGAAACTGGAACAAAGCATATAAATAACATTTCAGTTCAGCTCAGGGGTTCAAAAGGCTCTAACTAGTTACTATGCCTATGGAGAAGGGACTGCTTAATGCTCTTCAATCCACTTCAAAGGACTCAGTGCTCTTTCTCTCACTCCCCTGATAAAGCTGTGTATGAGTAATTATTGTTGTAGCTGTTACAGATTAATCTGAAATGGGGAGAAGAGACAGCATGACAATCAAGGTAAAGTAGTGGGAAATAGCAGCTTCTCACTCAGTGGCAACTTGCAGCCCCAGAATATGAATACCTAAGTTGCTGGCCTGGTCACTGTAAAGGCCACCGTGTGCTCTGACCTATTGATCGAAATGCAAGTGCTGAAGGATATGTACTCATCTAGACCCTATAAATCAAACATCTAGGTATATTTTCCAAATCTGGAAGTGTACATTACCTTTAGTGTCATTTTAAAGGGTCTAAGTAAGTTCATGTCCTTGAGGAAATAGATTCAATAAGAAGCTCCAGCCTTTACTACCTACGTACCTTAAGGGAAAAGAATGTCTCCTATAAAGCATAGTTAGGAATGTCACCAAGAGGAAGACTTTTGGAAACATGAACACAGCATATTAAAGTTATATTAAAGAAACAAAAATTCTGTTTTCTTTTGCAGGATTCTATACTTATTTAATAAAAAAAATAGAAAAAAAGTAGCTTTCAGTATTCTGAATTTTCAACAGAAACACACAGGTTTTAGTAAAAGATTTAATTTTTTCCCTGAAATAATGTTTTAAAGACCTCTGTTGAGATTCTGTCTCAACTCTGTTGAGATTCTGTCTGACAGCTATACTGTCTCAAATTATAAATATCTAATTTTTACCAAAGCAAAAGAAGTATTTTTCAGATCAGCTTTCTTTTTTGAAGGGTGGAAAAAAATTATGATTATCAGATTAAATTTTTATGATATTTAGATAACTGCACAATATTCCTAGTGATGAAAATGAACCATTTCTCAGAAAGGAAAAAAAAGAAAAAAAGAAAAAAATCTACCAAAAACTGGTGCTGAACAAAATTCACATACTTGTAATTGTGACATTTATTGGCCAGTACAGGAAAATATTTAAACATCTAATTTTACTGGATAGTGAACATGAATCTAAAGGTTAACCTATAACTGACAATTTAAAAGTTCACAGAAAATTCTCTTTCACAGAAAACTAAAGTAAGTTTGGAGTCCTGTTGTCTGGTTGAGTTTTTATTTGCTTATTGGATGGGGTTTTTTTTTTTGTTTTGCTGGTAGTCTTGTTGGTGGATAACTGAAGTTTTGCTGATTTTCTCTTATACTTCAGTGCTGGACTGTGACCCCCTACTGAATAACACAAATAGGTAGGAATTTATCACAGTAGGTTGGTAGCATCTGGAGAACAATTAGCACTGGGTTGAGTTGTACTATTCCTTTCAGCTGTTCCATCCTGCTCTAAATCAGCAAGGGAGCCATACACAACAATTTACATTTAAGCTGCCTTTTGGGATTCTGTCCATCTCAGGAGTAATACAAGCCAGAACTGCAAGCCCAACCTATCCTTTTTCTGCTTCTGAGATCTTTTTTAATTACCTTTGCATGCCAGAAGTTTAAAACATCTGAGGGTTTGGTTTAACATACCCTTATGGATAGCAAAGTGCAGTGAGTAGGGCAAAAATTTTAATAATGTGTCAAGAAGAGGTTAATGCTATTATTTTCTGCTAACTATCCCCTGGAAATATTATTTTGTCTTGCCGTATTATTCCCAGTTCAGCTCAGTTCATCACATAGATGTCACTGAAACTTCAAATTGGTCCAAAACCTGGGCGATGCTGTACCAATCTTTGTCCATGCAGTGCAAACAACATATGTCAAAAGAGTTACTATTCAGTTTGGTATTGAATTAATCAGAAAAGTTCATAAAGAAATTTCTTGTTCAGCTTTAACTAGGATTAACCAGTCAGAGGTCATCCTCTATCTTGTTAATACCACTTGTACCACCTGAAAAATAAGTGGATTATGAGATTAAGTCTAGTTTCTGAATATGTTAAAAAACATATTGAACCTGTAGATGACATTAAAATATATTTAAGAATACATTACGAAAGAGAAGCTTAACAGAGCTATTTCTGTTGTTGGGGGTTTTTATTATTTTCTTTTTATTAATAGTGCTTAGCTCCACTCTGCTTTAAAAATCCAACTAAATTTGTAAATAGTCTAGGAAGATATTACCTCCTTGTATTCCTGATTCACAACATATGCACAGGATACTTCATACATCCAGCGGGGTTTGATCGAGGAATCTCAGTGCCAGTGCTACTTCCTCATTTTGTTGCTTTCTCTCTGTAACAAATGAAGAAACAAGCAAACAACAACAACAAAACAATGGCAACAGAAACAAATCCCAAACTTTAATAATATAAATAGGAAATACAAGTTCTTAAAGGTCTGATAAACCTTCATAAGCCATTATGATAATAATAAAAATTATAATATTAGTAAAGGAAAGATGGGTGTCAGTTAAACAAGAAGTTTCACACTCATAGGCAATTACAAGACAGAGTACACTCACAAAAAATCACTCAGTTTGCATTCAAAAATGACAAAACGGAAATATAAGGAGAAGAAATAAGTTGAAAACATACAATAGTTTACAATGCAATAAAAACTCATATAAAGAAAGATAAAGGAAGGGAAAGTGAGCGAAAGTGTGGGTGGATTTTTATGCACATGAGACAGAGTATGTATATATACACATTAAATCATGTGTTTATGCACATATATGCATTACAGATATATGAAAAAATATGTGGTCATCATATTTTTTCCTCTCATAGTTCCATTATAGTTCTATGCATCTTTCTGGCACATCTAGAAGATTTTCAAGTGTTTGAAGTTTCAAGTATCATATAGATATGGTGTGTGGTTTACTTATTACCTCTACATCATTAAATTTACACGGGGAAAGAAATTCACTTACTATCATGATTAAAAGCACTCCTGTAAAAAAATTTTGCTCCTCAGCTCAGTCACAACACAAAGATTTCAATGGACACCTCGTAAGTACTGAGCACCATTTCATGCTTTGTAAACAGTTCATCTTTTCCCAGTTTCTGCTCTCAGTGTGACGTATGCATAGTACTGGCCAGTGTTTGTATTAACTATTTACTTTTTGGTATTTCTAATCAAATTCTCTCCTCTTCACCATTATATGATATCTCTTATGCAGTAATTAGTCTTTGTATTATATGGAGCTCAGCTGAACCAATGAAATATCTGCTCTGATGCAGCGTTCCTCATACTTGTCCCAGGTAGAATTATTTTAATGATTTCTGAGTCTCACTAAATACTTCATTATTAACACCAACACTAATATTTAATGTATTTTTGATATCACACTTAATGCTGAAGAAACTCCCCTTCCCTCACTCCCCACGCAATTGTATGGATAGAGACAGTGGCTACGCTTTCTTTACATAATATACAATATAGAACTACTTGATACAGGTCAACATTTATACCAGTGTAGAACCATACCTAGTACAGAACTAAACCCAAAATAAATGGAGAGGTGGAGGGAAATGATATGATCCTGGACATTTTACCTGCTTTGGGAGTGCCTCTTACATTGGATATTGTCAATGGGAGGGCAAAAAAGCCCGTTTAATCTCTCTAGTAAATCTGCAATTTATCACAGTGTCTGTGGTTGTCATTCACTTTAACATTTTAATTGACGTTGTCTAAAACTCAGAATGAACTTGAGTGTAGGAGAAAGCATTTAAGAATCAAGTGAAATCCTGATGTGGTGATGACAGGAATGACTAAAAATTGGTACTTTCCCCTAGAAATTCAGTGCGAATTTTAAGTGCAAAGTTCTGATGGTACTTTTGCAGCTATCATATTGAATTACACTGAAACTGTAAGAGGCATCTTTGTTTATTTTTTATACCTGATATAATACCTCTGTTCTGCCAAGTGAAGCTCATTTCATGTCGTAACTTTGTGCTTTGCAATGACATAACTTCTTTTCTATTGAGGTTTTGCTCCAGGTGATCATTCTGTGTTCTTGGTTCATGATTAAGAAAAATTTATTTTGATCCACAGAAATTTTAATTTAAGCTAAATTACAATTTTTTTCTAACACTTTTTCAATATTGTCTGTGAATTTTAATTTTAAAATATAATTTTAGAACATAATTTGATTAAAAACCAGTATTTCAAATGTATTATAAGTGTGAAACTGAAAGCTTAAAAAGCTGTATAACCTCTCTGAAATTAATAGGTCTAGGCTTTACTACCTTTCTTGGCATGTCATAGAAACCACAGGGAAAACAGGTTTCTTTTCACGCTTGAGAAAAAAAAAGTGTATGTTTATTTCATATTTTTACTTACATATTTGTTATAGTTGTTCTTAATTGCATCATCATATTATCATATACTTCAATTTTTAGTTTTAAAAGATATTTTTTAGTTTTCATGCATTCCAACATTTTTAATATAAATATATAATACGCAAGTATGAAATTAATTTGAAACTTAGTCTTAACTGATTCATTGATAGGAAGATATCTATAATATGTTGAAATTTAATTATTCAAATTATTAATTTTTTTTAATTTGATGAAACCAAAGAGAGGTTTTTTTCAAAATTATAATTTCCAAGTATACAAAAATAGCTTAATCTATGGTGTGATTGTCTCTTTGGAGACATTTTAATACTAATAAAGTGAAATATTTCTCATACTTCTGAAACTGATTTGGTGGATGACGAAAACATAATTGAAAACTTTTCTTGCACAACCTTCAAAGCCAAATGAGAACTTGCCTGTAGTGTACTTTACTGCTTTATGCAATATATGAGGCAAGCAATTAACTTCATGCAAATATTAATTTTCTTTTCTCATTAATTCTGCAGTCACAGGGATGTCCTCCAAAATTAGTCCTAAGGGTACTGGCTTCAAATGATGACATGTTGTCAAAGTTCAAACTACTTGATTGTAGTAGAAATTTTCTTTCTTCAACTATTCCTAATTCAATTTCATTGATGTACTGAAGATAATCAGGACAATGGCAGATTATTCTCCTTTCAAGTGTGCATGGCAGAACAATGATCACAACCTTTTTTATATTGCTGATAGATTTAGGGAAAACATATTTTTCTTTTCAGCAAAGTATCAAGTGCTTTGTTTTCAAATCAGAAAAAGTTTATATATTGTTTCAAATACATGGAGCTTTTGCTTAATCAAGATTTGTCCTGTGGATTAATATCTGAAAATGACAACATTTGACATTTTTGTAATGAAGTAAACAATATAAAACGTTGTAGTTGAATTGTGTTGTTTCTGCATATTTTATATTTCTCATTATTAATACCAAAATAAATTTAAAGTAGTGTCTTCCTAGAGATACGGTAGATTTATTCTTATATGGCACTGATTAACCCATTTGTTTGCCTCATTGCCTACATCACCTGGAATGCAGCCAATGTATTCACCAAATATTGCAGTAAAACATAAGAGCAGTACACATGAAAATAATTTCCTGTTTCTTATAGCCCTAATGTATGTTTTCTAAAGTGGGGGGTTGTTTTGGTATCTTCTGTTTTGGTTTGTTTGTTTGTTTTCTTGCAGATTACTTCAATATATACATAAAATAATCTGAGTTATCATACTTCAATATATACATAAAATAATCTGAGTTATCATATTTTAAAAAAAAAACACAAGTAAAGGAGACATAAATCAACATCTATGTTCTTATTCTAAATATGCAATTTTATCACAGTGTAGAAGGTGGGGTTTTGGGTTATTTGAGGAGTATGAAATATTGCTAAAGACTCAGTATTTGTATTGAAGACTGCATGAAACACAAGGCCTGGATTGCCCAACACAGTGCAAACATGCCTCAGCAGCATCCTGTCGTTCAGACCAGCGCACTTCAGGCATTTCATCGGGCAGCATGGCAGCAGTTCTGCTTTTGAAAGAAAAATGTAGTGCTTTAGCCTGTGTCACAGAGAGTCAGCTTGAATTCCTAACTCTGATGAAGCAATGCTGATGTGCACGGAGAAGGGTAGACTGACAGAACCCTGTGGCAGAAATTCAAGATTTCTTGCTTTTGAACTTTTGGATCCAAATCAAAACACCTTATGCACTCTCTAGATATTATGAAACTGTCCTTATAACAGCAGATTTTTGATGTGAAAATCTGTATTTTTACAGCATATACAGTGTTATCATTACAATTGCTATTATTATCCTTAAAACTCTGATCATTGTTGGTTTTTCAAGATACACTGTTATACAACAGAGGACTGTGCAGCCAATAGGCTCTGTATACTATTCCGTTTGTGTCACCCAAGTGTTGATCAAGCATTCTCATTTAAATTCTCATTTAAATGCTCAAGCATTCTCATTTAAAATATTGTAAACAAGAGTGAAATATTTTATGGAACAGAATCTATCCATGCTTTCATTGGATGAACAACTGGAAAGATACCCTGATTCATTTCATTCAGAATGAACACAGCCACCTTCTGTAAAACTGCATTTTCAAGACGGTTTCATATACGATTATTTTTATGTTAGTGGAGAAACTAGGCAAACACTTTCCTTTTTTCCAAGATCCTTTACATTAGATTGAGAAAAGCTGACAACAGTGCAGGGTGAGATATAGCTGCTGTCTGTGTAGG
>NW_009697218.1:27503-69907 GCF_000703405.1 Apaloderma vittatum
AGAGTATCTTAATTATATCAGAGGGTCAAGAGTATTTCCCCCAGACATGAGGCAGTGGCCAGGATATATCTCCCTTCCTCATTCAGGGACCATTACTCTTTCTCCTCCTCCCATGCAACCAAACAGAATACACTTTGTGCTAGTGAGTACTCAATTAACTAGAAAGCCCATATAAATGGGACTGGATAAGGAAATGTCATTTTGGTGATTTTGCAGCCTAGGATTTGTGTGTCCTGCTGGACATTAGCATTTCTTCTATATGTTCAGAGGAGTAAATGTACCGTCTGATCTACCGGTAATCTTGCATGTATGAAACCGTGTTTCTTTACATCAGTACGAGGATGATAAAGATCAAAATAATAGTGATCTGTACCACAACAGCTAAACTTTCATTAGAACACTTATGACTGTGATATTTGATATTCAACATCTTGTCTCACTTTTTACATTTTTAAAATTTATTCATTATGAATTACGCAGATTTTTTCCCCCATTTTGCAAGAATGTGAGTAGAAGTTCTAAGCTCCAGCTTGATTTCACAATACAAGGATTAAGGACATGAAGGCTACGAAAGGATATTTTTACCCAGGCACAAATTTCATGCTACATAATTAAATGTACAGAATGCTAAGAACAGATCAGACTCCACTCTTTAAATTGCTAGTAGCAATATCTGGAGTTACGGTTATCTTCCACAAATAGTATGCATTTTTAACACAACTTTTTTTAAGTTCTTTTTTCCTGATGTATGCTTCCTCCTTCCCTAAACTCAAAGATTATAAGAAGGATTCTACCTAAAGTAATTAAGTTATATCAGTAACACAGTAGAATTTTCAGTTTTTCATTTTATTTGTAACACTATTGTTTTATTGAACAAGACAGGGTACACTCTCAAACCCAAACAGGTTAAGGAAAAAAAAAGTAAGACAGGCCTTAAACAGAAAACCTCTGATTTCATGTAGGTGGAATTTGCATGGAAATTTAACTGTAACCCTCTGAAAGGATGACAGCTTTTTGAAACTGTTTCTCAATTAAGGCTGAGTGTGGCTCTGGTTGAGCCTTTCCAATAAGTATTCTCCCCAGGCAGTAAACCCGTGGATAATGTAGGAACAGATTTTGCTCTGAGCTACAAAAACGTAAACTTCTGCTGGTTTAGAGATCACACAGTATACTGATTTTTCTGCCTAACCACTCAACAAAAAAGGATGGTTTCAGATGTGTACCAGAAGGTCTGGATAAAACCATGGCTTGTAGGAGTTCATCAGTCTTGTACAGCAGGACCAGATGAACTCCAGAGAGTTTGGAGATTTATGAAGCTGCCTAGGATTTTTTTCCACTAGAAAGAAAAAGAACAGCTTTGGGGTTTTTATTTTTTTTTAAAAAGGTGGTCGTCCTCTTCACTCATTAGATCAGAAACTTTGATGTTTGTGCTATCTCCAATTAAAAGAGACTGATATTTGGAAATACTCTAATTCTTGGTGTCTCTCCAGAACTGCCAGCTGATTAAGATGGAAAAAACCACACATCCACATTAAATTTGTGTTTTCTTGAGATACGCCGCTCAGATGAAACTCTTCTCCAATACATTTCTCATAAATTTTGGCACATTTAGTATCAATCAATGCACATAAAAATGAATCTTGTGTTTTAAATACCATGGGTACTGTCCTTCTTAAAAATCAGTTATAGTGAGTGATAAGACAGAAACATTTGATAAAATACATTTGAAAGGTTTACATTTCTAAGGAAATGGAAATGCATTTGTTTTAAATTCACAAGAATTCTTAAAACTTTGGCAGGAGAGGGAAAGTTTCAGGCTACCTAAATCAGCTAGTTAGCAACATATTTACTTAAAATATATAAATAATAAATGTATGTCTGTCTTCTACATCCAGAAGTTAGACATATATTGCTTCTTTTCCTTAGTTTGTCTGATCCTCTTTTAAACATTCTGGTTTTCAAGAATTCATCTTGATTAGAATCGGTAATATGAAATTCTTTGATCATGTAATTTATTTTTACAGAAAACTCTTAGAAAATATAAAAAAAATTCTTTTCCAGCTAATGCCATATATATAGCAGGCTCTAAGCTATTTTCACCTAAACTTTACACCTTACTAACCAGAAGTATTTACAATAAATAATGATTGCCTGGAACCTAGTCATATCTCTCTAAAATCTCCATAAAATTCCCAGAACTGCAGGGCCTAGATTTTTAGCATGAAATACAGAACATTCCTGTCTTTCTTGAGATTTTCTCAACAAACCAAAATATTCAAAGTTTTGTAAAATTACCATATCATTGATTTATTCTTGAATTCTTCTGGTTTAATTGACAGTGATGGGGTAGAAACTTTGTTGTTGATAGCATCCTGAAATATGTGCTTTAAACCTAATTAGGGCAGCTCACTGAAAAGTACAGATAGTGAGCTATATGTATTTCATATGAAAAAATAGAAATAGGCAAGAAGGTGTAAAAGAAAACTGCGAAATATGTTCATTCCTCTGTCATAAATGATCATAATAAAATTTCATAACTAAGTTAAAAAGGGATAAAGAAAAAAAAACTCAAAAAAACCCCAACTCAACTTCAGAAAGAGAATGAAATCTCTGTCAAATAAGTATTCACATGCACTTGAGACCTTAGTGAGTGGTAAGGAAATACCAAGAAACACTCCTAGAGGACATCAGGTAATGTAATAAAGTTGACAATAAGGACAACATAAATTATACTTTCCAAATATATATGTTTCTTCCATTGAAAATAGTGAAAAACATGAATAATATTTTCTAAAGTCATGAATATAAACATTTCCAGTGTTGACCGATAACTATTATTAGGGACTTGTGATCTGAAGGTTGGGAATCAGAGATAAATTAGAGTTTCAATACATAAAATCTAAATTAACATTACAATTAAAATCTAAATTACGATTAAGATCTAAATTACTTTTCCATTTGCAATTTATATATAAATTTAGAAAGGAATTGAATTATTTCAAAATTAATAGCAGGAATATAACTAGAAGTGTCTGGCCCAAGGGACAGCACCCTCCATGAGTATTCCAAGTGTAGGATTATTGCATCAAGAATTTAAAAGTTTGCTATGACTGCCTTTTGAATGGATCCTGCTCTAAGAGCTATGTTTTAAAAATAATAAGCTCTAGGATGGAGAACTTAAGTGGGGAGACAATGTGTACTATCTGGGTCTCAGTCATGGCTGGATTGTGAGTATTATCCACACTAAAATGCTTCTGAGCATATAGAGAAAGTCCCCGGTGTCCAGGCAGTTTTCATACTGAAACTGGGATATAAACACAGTAAAATTTTCTTATTAATTAAGCAGAAGCTTAATTCAGAGTAATCATTAAATGCAGTGAAATGCTTTAGAGATGTGAAATCTTTGGGGAAGATTTCTCCTTTTTGGCCAATTTTGTCTCTACTCCTACCTAGTCAGCCATATGAGTCATCTGATAATGACCAATATCACTATTAACATTTTTAGAATTCCTTTATGTTATCTCATAAAAGCATTTTAGAGGTAAATCTCTCACGTAGATGTAAGAGTTATTTCTTCTACTGTTCATGTTTTGGTGCTGGGGAGAGGAAATAAGAAAAAAAAAAAAGACAGTAACAAAACAAAAAGCTGTCTTCATACCAGATCAGTCTTAGAGGTATATTATGATTCAGCATTATGTTCAGCTTCTTTGAATTTGCCTGCTAAAAACATATAACTGTGTTCTCTTAACTATTTTCCCTGACTTGTTTTCTTTTAGGTATGTCTTGCTGTGCCATTCTCCTTTTCTCTCTATGCACAACACTTCACCTCGGACTGCTCCTGTTCCCATCAGATATATATTCCTTTCCTTACTACTTTCATTACCTTTTTCTGCCTCTTTGCCTCTTTTTTTCTTTTTTGTATTTATCATTTCTTCTCCTTCACCCAGAGAAATTCTGTGATATTTGTACAACAGTTGCACTAAATTATAAATAACACTTTCAAACTTAATTTGAAATTCAACATTGAATACTTCAGAGATGTGTTCTGCTCATCTAAGCTTCCTGTACTGGCTCAACGTTATTGACCAGTGACAACAAAGAACCACAAAACAAAAGGAGATGGTGGGACAACAGAAATCATGCAGAACCCTAGCAGAAAAATTCCTACAGATGCAAGACATTAAATGCCAGTGAGCACAGGTCATGACAACGTATATTTCTTCAACTGACTTCCATAGGTATAGGCACATAATTATGTGTCTGATTGAGCCGATGTCTCAGCAAACAAGAAGATAGTTACATGGTTGTTACAGTTATAGCATTCCAGTTATCTTTAGGCAGAAAAAAAGTTCTGTAGTGTTTGAAGGAATACTACTTTTTATTCAAAAACTCACAAAGAATCACAGAATTGTTGAGGCTGAAAAAGACCTCTGAGATCATCAAGACCAGCCTATGTCCCAGCACCATCACATCGGCTAGATCATGGCACTAAGTACCACATCCAGCTTTTCCTTTTCCTTTTTCTTTCATCTTCTCCAGGGATGAGCATATGTTGTTAGAGTTTAAATATTTCTGGGAGTGTGTCCCTTCATAAATTACCACTTTTGCTAACTTGATAGCTTTTTTTCCTCCTTCTTCAATTTCAAATGAACCACATGCGTTGCATTCCTACTAAAATATATGTAATATTTTTACATGAAAAATCAGATCCCCATACTGAGATTCTTCTGCTTCAGCTCATGGCATGTATTGAATTTATAACTGCTTCTTTCTGTCAAGCTTTTTCTCAATAATGTGTATTAAAATGATTATATAAAAATAAATTGCATTACACAGTGTTGTAATGTTTTCAAAGATGACATTACATTAGTCTAACACAGGTCAATTTTCTCCAGTCCTCTAATAGCATGGATAATGCTTTGCTTTGTGGGTGTTTTTGTTCTTGTTATTTCTGACTTTCCATTCTTTCCTGGAAGAAATGTGTAACATTTCCCGGCACACATAAATAAGATCTGTTTTTACATTGTACTGTGGGCACTGAGTCTAGGTTTACTTCAGCCAACTAAATCTAATAAACATCTACTGGGATAGTAATTTTTAAGTTCAAGTTCAGTATCAAACATGTCAGCAGTGCACTTAGCAAGAAGCAGGGCAACAGTTTGAAGAAAATGCAGATCCAGTCACAAGCAATTTTTATCAAATTATAAACCCTTGTTAGAGTGCTGGGATTTCATCAGCTAGCAATACTTGAATAAAAGCAGTCCTTCTGCAGGAGGTGACTGTTTTTCTTATGCATAGGTAGATTAAGCATCAATTCCTTTACATACTTTAGGCTTATACTCTGCCACTCACATCTTCTTCATCCACATTTATGAAATGCATACTAGACATTCCATGGTGTTTTCAGGAAGTTTCATGCTGCTCAGAAATGGACTGGCATTTGTTTTATTTTATACCTACTGATGTAATTTTTCTTTCAGATAATTTCTTCTTTTTTGTAAAATAACTACTGCTGACCTAAAAAAAAATCATCATATTTAGAGGTATGAAATATTGTGGAAATGATACATAATTATTTTATAAGAATTAATTATACAGTATGATAGTGAAGGTTTGTGTATATTAGCAGATAAATTAGAGACATTGAACACATTTTTCAAACAACAGAAATTACTTCCTGGCTATGATTACAAATAGAAATAGAAGATGCTTTATTTTAGAAAGTTAAATAGGAAATTAAAGGCTCTAAAATTTTAATCCAGTAACTGTTGATGAATATATAAGCCTCAGCCTAAATATCAATATATGTCAGCCTCAACTCTGTGCCTGGGAAGATCATGGAACAGATACTCCTAGAGGCTCTAAAGCACATGGAAGACAGGAAGGTGATCCAAGACAGCCAGCATGGCTTCTCCAAGGCCAAATCCTGCCTGACCAACCTAGTGGCCTTCTACAATGGAGTGGCTACACCAGCGGACAAGGGAAGAGCAATGGATGTCATCTGTATGGACTTCTGAAAGGCTTTTGGCGTAGTCCCCCACGATATCCTTCTCTCTAGATTGTAGAGATATGAATTTGATGGGTGGACTGTTTGGTGGATAAGGAATTGGTTGGATGGTCACATCCAGAGAGTAGTGATCCATGGCTCGATGTCCAGATGGAGATGAGTGACAAGTGGTGTCCCTCAGGGGTCCATGTTGGGACCAGTGCTGTTTAATATCTTCATCAGTCACATAGACAGTGGGATCAAGTGCACCCTCAACAAGTTTGCAGATGACACGAAGCTCGATAAGCCAGCGAGATGGGATGTCCTCCAGAGGGAACTGGACAAGCTGGAGAACTGGGGCTGTGTGAACTTCCTGAGGTTCACACAAGCCCTAGTGCAAGGTCCTGTACCTGAGTCAGGGCAACTCTCCTTATCAGTACAGGCTGGGGGATGATGTGATAGAAAAGAGCCCTGTGGAAAAGGACTTGGGGGTGCTGGTGGGCGAAAAGCTGGACATGAGACAACAATGCATGCTTGGAGCCCAGAAGGCCAATCACATGGCCAGCATATTGAGAGAGGTGATTCTGCTCCTCTACTCTGCTCTGGTGAGACCTACCTGGAGTACTGTGTCCAGCTCTGGAGCCCTCAAGACAAAAAGGACAGGGACCTGTTGGACCAGGTCCAGAGGAGGGCCACAAACATGATCAGAGGGCTGGAGCACTTCTTCTATGAGGACAGACTGAGAGAGTTGGTTGTTCAGCCTGGAGAAAATAATGGTCTTCCAGTACCTGAAGGGGGCCTACGGGAAAGCTGGGGAGGGATTGTTTACAAGGGCATGTAGTGATAGGATGAGGGGCAATGGTTTCAAACTACAGCAGGGGAGATTTGAGTTAGATATTAGGAAGAAGTTCTTTACTACGAGGGTGGGGAAATTCTGGAACAGGTTGCCCATAGAGGTGGTGGAAGCCCCATCCCTGGAGACATTCAAGGTCAGGCTTGATGGGCCTCTGAGCAACCTGATCTAGTTAAAGATGTCCCTGCTCACTGAAGGGGGATTGGACTAGATGACCTTTGATGATCTCTTCCAACCTAATGCATTCTATGATTCTATGATAATAATATAAAAGAGCTCTGTAATGTTACTTAAAACAATGGTAAATATAGTATCTACAGTGGCAATACCTATACCACTATCATTTTTATTCTTTCATGTTTGTCTTGGACAAGATTTGAGATATGATTCAGAACAGAGACTTTGAATTGTCTGTGAAAGATACTTGCTTTCACTAGTCCAGCAAATTAATTTAATATGACTTAGACATCGGGAATCAATTACTTCATTAAGAAAGGACTGAGTCATCCTGTCCTGTAATTGTCTCATCGTAGAAGGGATAGTTAAGCTCAGTCTCTTTTCTTACTTGTAGTCTTAAGACAGCTAGAGACTGTGACACAGGTCATAATTTTCTTAGATAAGATGAATAATCTCTGATTTGCTAAATTTGGCTAACTCTTCTTAATTTGTTATCCTTTTCTGACTAAACTAAATAATCTTTTCCCATAACCAAAATTTGGATATTAGATTCTCCAATAAATAGGCTGTAGGGGGAAATAATTACTAAAAAATAAATAAATCACAGAACTCAGAACAATTGAAATGAAAGAACCTCTAGAGATAATCTAGTCCCTATATCCCCTGCTCAAGCAGGATAAAGTTAGTGCAGATTGACCAAGACATTGTCCAGCTGGGTTTTGAAGATCTCCAAGGGCAGACACTCCACAGATTCCACAGGTAATCTGTTCCAGTATTTGATTTTGCTAAAAATGTTGCTTTCTTTAAGCAATTGGATCTCAAAGAACAGGTTTCTTATACATCTTTGTACTACCACTTCTGTTTCCCCTTACAGCAATATGCAGATATTACATCGACGGTACCTGACTTTGAAATAAAATTTTATCACTGTCCTATAATGTTATTTTGCAAACTATCCTAAACAAAATGGAGCACCAAGTTTTTTGTTCATGCTCAGAATCCTGAAGCCAAATCCACACTCTTACAAAATGAATTATATTTTGTCTTAAATTAAGTTTAATAGAGTTACTATGAAATTCTGAGGTGTCTTCTGTGCTGCCCTTAAAACCTGAAGGTAACTTTCAGAAATCTTCTGTTAAGAACCTGAGGACTTAAACTAAATCTATGTAACTTCTGATGAGTTCATATCATTTTTTCATATCTTTTTCTCTCTTCTCAGGAGTTCCTGAGGCTGGGTTGTGGGTAAACTGCACTGATTACAGCATCAGTAATCTGTCTTGGTCCATCCCTGTCAACTTGATAAAGTCAAACCCCTTTTGTTGAGGTTACGAGTCTGTTATTTTAAAGTCTTAAGAAAAAAAAGAAAAAGGTAATATTTTTCAGCCTGTGAATGACAGATTTTTCACAGGGATTTGGCTTTTAACTTCCTTCATGCTTTCCTGAAACTAATTCTTCTCAGACTGATATTTCTGAATTGACTCTTTTTTAGATCTTGCAATGTGTTTTGCTTCTACTGGTGTGCTGAGGTGCAGAATTTAAACTTTCTTTATATTTTTTTTTAAACTTCAAAGATAAGAATAATCTCACCTAATTGTAGAAGTTTACATCAGGAGGAAGTAAACTGCACACCATATACCCTGCCATTTGGAATATTAAAACTAAGTAAATTGACATAACATCAGAATAAGAATGAACAAATTTTCTGTAGGTTTATTCCACGGATTTCTGTTTCAGGACCTTGTGATGAGTTCATGTCAATTTTACCTGAAAGTGTGAGTGAAAATCTTTTTTGAGAATTTAAATCAGGTCTACGTATTCAGGATGCACAGCAGCGAACTGCATTCTCTCTGAGTTTGGTGATACAGGAAATTTTTCAAATCTTATCCATTGTAATTTTCTTCACTTTATGGTATTTCTTTCTCACCTTTCTCTTCGGGTATAGAAGAAGATGGAGTTTCTAGTCTCAGATTAGTCTTATCAGCCTAGGAAATACGATCTTTCCGATGTTCTGAAATCTATGCTAGTGGGCTGGGAATATAATGTTGCCAATTTGCCATGATAGAAATGTGAGGGACCATCTAGGAATGCTATTTTTTATTACAATATATTTAGGAAACTATACAATATTTTCTTCCTAGTCAGGTACTGCTAAATATACAGTATGAAAGTAGCAAAAATTATATTTATTATATCATTTGTCTTTTGTAGTGAACTTATCAAGTAGAGACTACACAGAAATGTCATCCATTATGAAAGCTGAGAATAAGTATAAATAATAAATCGAAAGTTCTAGAGTTTAGATCAAATGAACCAATAGTAAAAATGTGAAGACCACCTAGAAAAGAAATGAGAAAGTAATTTTACACAGCTCCACAAATTAATTTGAAAGTAAATAGCTAGTAGTTTGACAGGATTTACTTCTGGAAAGGGAAGTAGCAAAGAGATTTTGGTGTTTTTGTCAGGGTAAAAATATTTTCTTATCTTTCCTGGCCCAGAAATTTTCTCCACATGACTCCTGCAAGACATAGATGTAAACGTAAATATAGATTGAAACCATTGGCAGCAAGAAATATCTCAATGTTTTCAACGCATTTAAAAGGACTTTTACATTTAGTTAAATGTCTGTCTATGTGTTGAGCTGGACTAGGTAAGCAAAGAAATCCTTGTAAAATATCTGATAAAACGTAAAAGAGCTTTCTCAGTATTCTCTATTGAACAGTATGTTACATGGAACTTTTCCAACATTGCATTCCGAATCCCTGTTGCAGAAAGTAATGAGGAGGAACCAAACTGACAAACTTCCCTAACCAGCTGCACCTCACAGTCTAATTAAGTGCTTATTCATTTTACAGATGAAATTTGGCATTGATGAAAATTAGAGCACTGAAGCTGAAAATTAACATTTTGATATTTTGTTGTTGCTGTTTGATTTAATTTTGTTTATTTTCATTACATTAGCACACATACAAAGGCACCTGTCAATAGCCCTGGGCACCCTGAGAGATATTGCAATGGAAGTCGGAAAAGGGGTAACAGCCATCGAACATGTTAATACAACTGCTGTCCAATAGACCAACAAATAATTATCAAAATAAATGTCTCTAAACAGTCATACACTTACTAATTACCGTAAACAGCAGACTGACTTTTCAGTATATCTTGAATATCATCAGACCTGTGTTGTTTCAAATCAAATAAGCTGTTTTCAAAGCTGAGGAACTCACTCTGAAAATACTTTAAATAGCGCAGTATTTAAACGAAGTATATTGCATTTTGACTGCACTTGTTAACATCAGTTATTTAAATAATATAATCGAGCAATATTGCAAGGAAGGACGTCCTATGTAATTTGAAACTTCACAGGTAAAACAATGTTATTAAGGTCTGTACTGAGACAGAATTAATCTTACCTGGTTTTAGATATTTAGGGATAAACTTCTAAATATAATGTCATCGTATTCATACAGAAACAGACAACTTCAGAAGCCATTAAGCTCACAACTGCACTATTTGAGGATGGGGTTCACTTACAACCTCAAATGTCTAGTTTCTGTACTAGATATGTTTTGCATTCAACAGAGCGTGGGAAATTCATCTCCCCAGGATGATTTAACAGAGAGGGGGAAATTCATCTCCCCAGGATGATTCAGAAATTTATTTTAGAATAAGATAAGTTGCCTTTTTTATTCCATAAATTGTGAACTGTTTCCCCATGTAAGAAAAAGCAATCATCTCATTTTCAGGTGACAAAAGCATGGATAACTTAATTGATCAAAAAGAAGCATCAAAGATTTTTAGAGGGAGACTTCAAAAAGGTTTCTTACTCTGTTGAAGAAAACCGTCATTTGAATGCAAACACATTTTTACAGAATTTTTCCTGCTGTTAGTCACTAAAACATGGTTATTATACTGCCTGCTCAGCAGTCCTTACATTGTTTAATTTGCAAGGAAATTCTTTCAGAAGTAAAAATCCAGGAAAAGGTAGAGAACTATTCATGTCACATTCTTTTTGTCATGCTTTTTAAGAATCACTCATTTCAGATCTGTATGCTTCTACAATAGGTACCTGTATGTTATCCTGGAAACAAAAATAAAAAGAGAGAGAGAGGAAAAAAAACCTCTTGTAAGTGATAAGAAAAAAAAAAAACCCAAGAAAAATAAGTTGTCCTAGTTCAAGAGAACCAGAATAAAAGTTTTCTAGGGCTGCCTGGACCACATGGCAACCACAATGGGAGAGGAGAGGCCTCTGTGCCTATTGGCAGAAGGGCAAGGTTCAGGTGTCCCAAATGGACTAATCACGGTACTCCTACTCATGGTGCTCAGTATATAAGGGTCCCTAAGCAGAGCCCTGGGGCTTTAAATGCTTATTTTGCTGGGAGGCTTGCTGTTGGCTCTTTGTCCTCTCTTCCTGTGCTGCTGTTTTTACATTGCAGAAGAGCAGGGTTTGTCAGGATGGGTTATCTTCCTCTGTCTCCTCAGAAAGGAGTGGTACAGCTTCTTTTTCTGGTTTTTTTGGGACTATCACTGGGACTCCAGGCTCAGGTGCTCCTCTCTGCTGCTGAGATTTTTTCTGCTTGAGACCTTCTTGTCGTCTGGAAGCTGTTGGTCTTGCATTAATATATTCTCTTGTATCTTTGAGCATATTCGTTTTTATCTGTATATAGTTTGACATCTTCATTGTTATTGTTAGTATTCTTCTTTTTTTTTCTCCATTAAACTTGTTCAAGAATTTTTTCAACCTCAAAGTCTTTCTCCTTGATTCTGTTATCCTCCCCTGGGAGGGTGGTGGGCACATCACAGAGAGCATCTGTCATAGTTCACCGGCCAGTCCAGCCTTCAACTTTGACAGAAGTAATGCTATTCTCTCGCACTACTTTTAGTTTAACACGTTAAATAGGTGTGTGAGGTTTTTTCCTTATGCGATGTCAATATCTCTCTTTGCCTTGCATATATTCTACACCATCATAGCTTTTTTATCTCATATTTGTGATAAATTTTCCTCTTATTAAGCCTTGGAATAAATTCAGACTGATTACATATTGAAAAAATCAGAAATAAATATTTCTATCTGTGTGTTTTCAATCTCTCAGCCTTTGGACAAAATCTTGTCCCACATAGAACTAAATGAGAGGCTCAGCTTTGATGTTTCAGAAGATAGATGGTTCACTGGATTTTGTCTGATTTAAGACTACCAGGGTACATTCTGAAAAGAAATCTGGAAAAAAATCTCATTTTGATTAAAGATTTGCGCTTTCAAGGAGTCTGTTGTATCCTTGTTTCTGGTAAGTCAAAGTGGAGGAAACAGGATAAGACACCAAGCCTAAAGTTCAGAATTCTCCAGGAAGGATCCAAAAATGAAACCAATTCATATAAAGGAAGCAGCACTTCTCACCCTTACTTGATTTAAAGTAAGAAAAATGAATGTAAATATTGAATTAAGGAAAAAACATTTTTATAAACTTGAATATAGTGAAGCTTGTGAATTAAATATAATCATTGATTAAAAATACAAAATGGGTCAGGAAAAATAATTAACCGGGGAGGATAAATTCATGCTTAATAATTTTTCCTTCACAAGATGAGGTTTTATTTTTTTAAAAAAAATATATTTACTAAGGTATGTTTTCCAAGACAACAATAATCCTGATTTTATTGTCTTAAACAACACAAAAATGAAACTATAATAAGAGAATATGGAATGATGCATTTTATATAAGTACATTAGTTTTTTTGTATTACACTTTAATTCATCATAACAGTATTCTGCAAACCCTATGAATGCATTGTTCTCCCTAAAACTAATGAAGCTGTTAAACAGTTGCTAGCACTGATAAGGGACAGTGTCAGAATCAGACCCCCAAGTGCTTTGTTTCTATTGGTTGGTAGCTGAATTCTATTTAATTTCTTATTTGCAAGCTAGATGGGACTTGGACTGCACAGCGTCTGTTACCATGTGCCTAACATAGGTGGTGGCTTATAAGATACGAAGAGGAAATATTAATATCCAGAGTAGATAAAAGGAACAAAGAGAATACAATATCTTTGCAGCTTCATCTCCTTGTCATTAAGAGTTGGGGTGTTATGCTATAAACTAACACAGACCAGCAGAAAATGACTTCTCTATCCACATGTGATAACGTAGGAAGAAGGATGCAGATCAAAAGACAGCTCTAGGAATTGGTGAAACTCATTGCCCTACTTCCTCAAAGCCATGATCTTCTTCCAGAAACACTTTGTCTGAAATATTTTATCAAAGACTGCGCTTGAAATTATATTGATAGTATGTATTTTCTATATTAAATATAGATGTTCCTTGCAAGTAACTGAGTCCCATCTAAAATGTTTGCATTCAGGTGAGCCTGATCACTCTTCAAGTACCTAAAACAATATCTACCTAAAACACTTAGATGCTTAGACAAGCAGAATAAGGTTTATATTATATATTAAGTGTATATTAAGCTTCTGATACAGTTACTTTTATATAAATACTAAAATTAGGGTCCTGAGTTTGTAAACATTTTCTCAAGTGATAGCTGTTTCAGAACAGTCCTATACAACACTCTGTAAACTCAACAAGTTACAACAATTCGTGTTTTAAGCATGAAAGTAGAAATTAGAAAAATAAAGTCTTTGTTCAGTTAAGACATTCAAGACAACTCAGTCTGAGAGTTAGATGCTTGGGCTTTTATGTCTACAGATGTGTAGGTAGGATTCGGTTGCTTTAACAGTGGCATTTAATGATGTTTGAAATATCCTGATGTAACTCACTTGGCTTCTAGTTCTTGTTCTGTAAGGTATAATGTCCTGTAGTTCTTGTGGTATAACTGCCAGCCTTGTACAGATGCACAAAAATGATTTAAATGGTACTAGAGGCATATGTTTTAGTAGCTGAACCTCATCTTATTTGTTTATACTTGAAGGAGATCTAGCCGATAGCACCAGCAGAGTAACTGAATGAAAATATTTCAGATATGAGTCAGTTATTTAGTCATAAACTACTGTCTCTCGAGATGAATGTAAAGTGTCCCAAAATGGTCTCTAATTGTTGCACCAGAAAGAGGTGGCTAAAAAGCTAAACATAAGCCAGTAATATGAGGTCTCTAGCTCAGAAAGCCAACTGTAACCTAGACTGCATCAAAAGAAGTGTGCACAGCAGGTCAAGGGAGATGATACTGCCTCTCTGCTCTGTTCTGGTGAGACCTCATTTGGAGTGCTGGGTCCAGCTCTGGACTCCATAGCACAAGACATGGACCTGTTAGAGTGGGTCTAGAGGAGGGCCACAAAAATGACCAGAGGGTTCGAACACTTCTCTTATGAAGTAACAATGGTAGAGTTAAGGTTGTTTTCAACCTTTTTTTGGCAGTATTTTTTTCCCAATGTTGTTCTTGAAATCTCATAGTCTTTATAAATATAATTTATAGTAATGTTACTTTCACCTTGAAAAATAGATCAGTTTTACGTTCTGAAAATTATTTATTCTTTGCTTATTTCCTGAAATTTTTACATAACATTTTGTTATTTCAAAACAAAATAAAACCACAGGAAAAGGCCTTTAAGTGTAAGTTTACATATAACAAGGCTAAGTTTACATAATGAATTTGTTACTTGATTTAGAGACAAATAAAACTCCTCAATCACCTGCTGCTCTAGATGTCCAGGTCTGGAATTCTAATTTTCACAAGTCATCACAATATTTATATTGAGCTATAATTTGCATTATAGATGATAGTCAAGTGTGTGTACCTGGTCATCTAGTACTATTTTAGATATCTGTGTATCTGTATTTCTGTATGGGGTCAGCAGATATGACATGGAACCTGCAGAAGATAGATGCCTTTCAGAGGAGTAGCTAGAGGCCAGCCACAGTACCCTGAGACATATAAAACTACCCAACTGTTTTTAGGGAATTGAATTTCCCATTATAGGTTTAATTATCAAGACTATCAAAATCATGGAACAATAATAGCCACAATATTAACCAATTTTGCAATGATGTCACATAAGAAACTTCACATCAGAGTCTTCCTGGATTTTGCTTCACTATGATACAAAGAATAAAATAAATTATATTTTCCCTACATAAGCAACATTAGCCTTTATGCTCTTAGCTTTTACAGTCAAAAAATAGCAACCCTAAGAAACAGAGGCTTAATTTACAGTCCAAGATACAGAATAAATGAACTAATGTGGTCCTCTTCCTCTTAAAAATACAGAAAAAGTGTATTGATGATTTAACTGCAAAACACATTGCTTAATATTGTTCTGCAACATTTATCGATTCTTCAAAAATGCATACCATTAAAGCACCATTCCTGTACTTCTGATACTAAGTTTATCCTGAACTAATGTTTTAGCTTGATCATTTAAATGTTTTGCAAGTTTAAGGTTTACATTTAAATTTATTCTAGTTAGCTTCAAGACAAAATGACTAAATCTTCAAGTGTTTTCTTATTAGAATAATTTAGTGGTAATTTTAACAGGATTGTGCAAAATGACAGCCTAATATAAAACCTTTCTGATAAGCAGTATGCCTCTAGAATTTAGTCCATCTTAGACATAGTAACACAAACATCATGAGCTGCTGAAGTATGATTATACAAGAAGAAAAAGTATGCAAAATATTCTGGTAAGTATGGCTGTATTCTTCAGCTAGAGTAAATAAATGAAGCCTATCTAAGTTAGTAGATCCTTACCAATTCATATTAGCTAAAATTTCAGCCCTACATTTTCTTCTCAACAGGCCTGAACATCAACATTGTTTTCATTTTCTTATGAAATTCTGTACTATAATAAAGTATTTATGGACATTTAGCCAATAAATTTGCAGGGTAAACAGTATAGTCTTAATGCTGTAATTGTGCAATTAGAGTAATTTGTTCTGTGTAGAACTAGCCACTTTCAGATGAGCAGATTGATAAGGATACAAAGTGAAGGCCAAAGCATTTTTTTAAACTGAAACTTTATTTCATTATCACATAATTGGGTTAGGGTTTATTTTGTTATTCTGTATTTCAGTGGGTATGACAAATATGAGGTGCCCTGAGAGTGATGCTTGTACTTGTCCACAGTTTATCTGTGATACCATTACTGCTCCAAGACTTATTTTATGGAGCACACAGTATTTGGATTAGCCCAAAAATCTCAGTAACTATGCAATTAAATATATTGTGCTTTACATATATAATTTAGGATGCTTTTGTGTAACACAAGTTTTATTGCATTGTCATTGCTAAATTCAGGAGAAAGGAGATTTAAAGCAGTACTGGTAACGATTTTGCTTTCCTGTTACTTTGGAAGCAGGGCTTGATGTTAAATGTGAGAAAGCATGGGAAAGGAATGTTTAGAAAAGGGACAAAATCTTCAGCAATTCTTTTTATTTCTATCAACAGTTGTCTCCAGTGTATTAGGACTTAAAGAATGGAATTCACCTTCCTGTGATATTTATCAGCACTGTCTTTTCAGTGGCGTACGTGCAGTGCAAGAAGGCCATGTCTATACTAGGATATTAAACAATTCTTGGATAATGGTATACAGTTGCCCCTCCCACTAAATTGTTTGCACAGTACATAGCATGCCTTTGGTCTGGGCCAACTCGTATGCAAAACACAATTCCTGGACATTGTTTGGGATTTAACACCAACCAGGAACATTTCTGAATAAACAGTTTGGATTAGGACACTCCCTTTTTAGGGTAAGAGAGTTTAATAGAACAGACCCATGCTGCTCTGCTCGTTGGCACAAAAGATCTGAAAATTGTCCCAGGGAGCACTGTTCAATTTGTTAGGCTAGATAGAGCCTATAAGCCCACATGCTTTTCTTTTTTTGTTTTTTTTTCCTTCATAGCAAAGGTCAACTTGTCCTATTATTTCTAGAATATGGAAGGAGTCAATCCTTAGGGACAGAGAACAAGAGTTTACTTCCTGGATATATGTTAGCTTTCTGAAACCTGAATTCTGACTTCTGAAGCAAGAGATCACAATTATACATCTTGCCTTTCAAGAAGCTGTGCAGTCCCATCCTGAAGCACCCTCTAGCAGTGTATTCTGATGTGTATCTGCACTGTATGTCTAAGTGTTTCTAGAGTGGTCCCTTACAATTTTGGCTTGTTCATCTCTGTCTCTTACTCCAAAAGTTGATTGTTTCATTCCTATTCACCTGTGTAGTTGGCTGACCTTGGCTGGACCCTAGCTGCCCACCAAGCCAGTTTGTCACTCTCCTCCTCAGTTGGACATAAAATACAGTGAAAGTTTTGTAGCTTGAGATAAGGACAGGAAGATCACTCAGCAATAACCATCATGTCCACAGTAGACACAACTTGGGGAAATTAATTTAAATTATTAACAGTCAAATCAGAGTAGGATAATGAGAAATAAAAACTAAATCATAAAATACCTTCCCCATATTCTTCCTTTCTTCCCAGGCTCAACTTCACTCCTGATTTTCTCCACTTCCTCCCGCTGAGCGGCACTGGGGGACGAGGAATGAGAGTTATGATCTATTCATCACAGATTTTCTCTGTTGGTCCTTTCTCCTCACACTCTTCCTCTGCTTCAGAGTGGGGTCACTCCCATGGGAGACTGTCCTCCATGAACTTCTCCAAAGTGAGTTCTTTCCACATGTCCTTCCCACAGAACGCAGTCCTTCTGGAACAAACTGCACAGCAAACCCTCTCCAGTGTGGATTCTTCTCTCCATTTGGGTCACACGTCCTGCAAGGAGCCTGCTCCAGTGTGGACTCTCCATGGGGTCACAGTCTCCTTCAGACATCCACCTGCTCCAGCATGAGGTCCTCCATGGGCAGCAGGTGGACATCTGCTACAGCGTGGACCTCCATGTGCTGCAGGGAGACAGCCTGCCTTGCCATGGTCTTCACAACCGGCTGCAGAGGAACCTCTGCTCCAGCACCGGGAGCATCTCCTCTCTCTCGTTATTCACTAACCTTGCTATGTGCAGAGTTATTTCTCTCACATATCCTCACTCATCTGTCTGGCTGCAATTGCTCTTGCACAGGAACTGGTTTTCCCATTCTTAAATATGTTGTCCTGGAGGTGCTAACACTGCTGCTGATAGACACAGCCTTGACCAATGGTGGGTTTGTCTTGGAGGCAGCTGGCATTGGCTCTATCAGACACAGGCGAAGCTTCTAGCAGCTTCTCACAGAAGGCAGCCCTGTAGCCCCCTCCACTATCAAATTCTTGCCACAAACCCAGTAGAACCTCTTCCACTGAATCCCTTGTGTTATAGAACCCTCTTGTTTTTCCCTTTAAGTAATTCTTTTTCAAGGCTGGAAAGCCCCAGACTGTTCAATATCTTCTTACATGAAAAAGTACCCATAAAGCTGTTTATCCTTTTCCTTTTCTGATTTTTTTTTGTTCTATATCTGTATGTATGCACACAGACACATATTCATGAACACATCAGAGCACAAACTGTTGAGCTCAGTATGTGTAAATGTTTCCTTCCATAGTAAGAATGCAGAGCCCTAGCTGCAGCATAAGTTAATATTTTCATTCATATTCGATATTTTAATTTATATTCCTATAGAAAACAACATGAGAAAGTAGATTCTGTGTCTTTAGGTGATAAGCAAAGGGTTAAAGAAAACCACTCTGATACCAGCTACTTTACTGTACAATGTTTTTAAGCACAAGAAATTGAGGGCTTTCTTTTTTCTTGGATAAGGTTAATTCCACCATTATAAGTAGGAAAAGGTAGCACAGCATAGAGAAAAGTAAGTCTAATAAAATTTACAACCAGCTAAGAAACAAAAGAGTATATGTCTTTTTTTTAGCTAATATCTGCTTGTTAGCAGAGGTTTAATCCAAATTTCCATTACACATTTTGAATGATTTCTGCTAACTGAAGTTCTGAAGAACAGCAAGCCTAACTTGCTATGCAGTTAGTGTCATTCCCTCTCTTTCCTCTCGTTGTGGATTCAGCTACCCAAGCAAAATTTTGTCTCTTTCTTTTCTGTAGGGTTGTTATGCTTTTACTTTGGACACCTCGCTGTTTTATCTTCAAGCATATAAGGGATGTCATTTTACTGCACCTATACTGGCCCTGAAAGCACTATTAGCATAGAAACAATCTACTTTCTGATTTGATAAAGTGATTTAATACAATTATCAGGTTTAATAATGGTAGGGAGGCTAATTGTTCTTCGAGCATGTCAAGCATTTAAATTTTCTCCATGAAAAGGGAACTGGTTTTGTAGAAGGAGGTTTTGCAGAGTGTCCAGTTTGTAGTTCAATACAGAACAAGTGCAACTATGCCATTTAGGGGAAGACTTCATGATCATAAACGTTCTAATGCAGAAGGCAGTCTATTAATATTAAGGAAACGTATGCTCATATAATTACTTTGTCTCAGTAATGCTTTAAAGAGTACTACAGCTTCCTGATATAGATGAAGCCATTCCTTTCCTTCAGGTCAAAGTCTGTGAGAGCCCCTTGAAAAACCCAGGACTGTAGTAAATCCTAACATTCAAAAGTACAAATCAAAGACACACACAAAAATATATTGAAAAATCATGTATTACACAGAATAAAAGGAGGTCACAGTTTTTAAATTCCCTTGCTCTTTACCTCTCAGTGAATAAAGACAATATAAACCATAAAAAGGAGGTGAAAAGAACCATAGATCATAGACAGTGGATGGCATTTATTCAATGTCGAATAATTCTACTAAAATTAGGATGTATATCTTAGGGAAAACTGAATAGGTGGTGTGTCATGGGTTTGAGTCCGGTGGGATTTTTTTGTAAAAGTGGGGGTAGACTCATGTGAAGTTTCAAGAGCCTCCCCCACCCCCAGGAAGGAGTTGGACACACCTCTGGCCAGGGCCAGGCCAATAAGAACCTCCGTGATCAAGGTATTTCAGAGGCACCCTCCCTGTTCTATCTAGTTTAACACTATTGCTGTTACTGTTACTCCTTTTTTTTCCCCATTATTATTATTTTTATCTTTTACCGTTAAAAAAACCCTATTCTTAATCCCAAGAGGCTCTACCTTCTGCTCCTTCTTGGCTCTCCTCCTCATTCCCTGTAGGGGAGGAGAAAGAGAGTGAGTGACCACGTGGTTCCTTTGTCTTTCCTTGCTGATCAGTTGGCTCTGAACCATGACAAGGTGTTTTTTGTATTGTTTTGTTTTTCCGCGCAAATGGGGATTTTCCTGCACTCTGAACAACTTTGCACATAAGTCAAATCTATTATGTTATCTTTATCTTACAGTAAATAATTTGATGCAGCAAATTCATTGTAAGATTTGGATAGGACATTGCAGCAGTAAGAGGATGAAACTGACTGCTCTTTCTAATTCTGACAGTGTAGAAAACAGCAGACTGATCAATCCAAGAGAAAGAACATGTAGGGTATAAATACATGGGTCTCTACTGCTACTTCTGACTAAAGACAAAAAATATTTTTTGCTGGTTTTGTTTGCTGTGGGTAACTAAACATGCAAACAAGCCCAGGGTCTTCCTGAAGAATTCAGAGCTTCATGCAGTTTGAAAGGCATCATCAACAGGAAGTGAAGGAAGAAATTTCTCCAAAATATGTCTTCACTTCTGCCAGCATCACCTGGCTGAAATTTAGTTAAAACTGGCTAGACATTAGGAATGATGACTAATAATAATTGTGGGACATCTAGTTCCAAAGAGCATGTTTACTAGCAGAGAAATAATCATATAGGGAAATCTTCTGGCTTTATTTAAAAGGAAGACATGGACATCTTCCTGGTCTTCTACTTGCCTTAAAAAGGGGTTGGAGATAAAACAGGCTGTGATTACATGTAATGGAGGCATTCATGTAGCTGGAATTCTAGTCTCTATGGACACGGGGTGTTAGAAACCAGCAGAACTGAACTCAGTTAAACTGAATGAATAGAACTGAACCTTTTTCTGTCAAGGAAGCATTTGGTCTAAAGGTTTTTCCTTTCTTCTGTAGTAGTAAAATTGAAGTTATTGTTCATATTTCAACATATTTACTCTGTGTCTCCTGAGTACACTATTGCATGAAAAACATTTGCTGTGTCAGATTTTTCAAAGGTCAGTAACTCCCAGTGTATTCTGCCTTTGGGATTTGTGTGTATAGATTCCAATGCTGAAAATTTTCATTGTATTGTACTGTATTGCTTAAAGTGTTGTAAGAGGTCTATAAACTTATTTTCTTTATCTTCAGAATATCATATATCGTTCTGAATAACTTATTTAGATTCTTTATTTCAAGCCAAATTAATACAGTTCTCTTTCCTGATAGTACTATTAAGACTACTAAATTTCCATATTAGTCCTAGTAATATTTTAATTAAAGAGGTCACTAAGCTTTGAATATGGGCTCATGTTCTGTTGCAAACAAAATGTTTTCTTTGTTTTCAAAAGAAACAACTAAAATACTGTTATCAAGGACCTCCACAATTTCTAACACTGTTATGGTTAATCCTTAATCCCCTGTGGAGATAATTAATACAAATACACATTTTGACTAAATTAGAGCACTGTGCTCAAAACTCTTCATGGAGACTCTGGGCTACATCTGCCCATCCCAGAGTGTACAGCTTGGTAATGCTCGGGTGACACAACCTAGTTTCTGAAAGACTTCAACGCAGAAGCTTTCCCCCCACCTACCCAGCAGAGACTTGCCAGACTACAACCTTGCTGTTCCTTTTACCACTCGTAATGTAAAATTGAGTGCATACACGTTCTTCATATCTCTATTCACTTCTTTACAATACAGACCTTTCCACATAATGTGCCTTCTTTTCATTAAGAGCTACCCTTCAAATTTTTCCCAGATTTTTCTCCCTGAGCTGAACCTGAGTGAATGGTATTATAGGCAGGCCTTGAAATACAACTGGAGCTCTAAGTTTCTCAGGGAGAGGGAGCAAGTCCAGCTGGATAAAGATATTTTTTTGGAACAACAAAACTCCTTCAGAGCAGGAATCAGCATGAGACTATTATATGCTTTATCAGCTGAAAATTAAGACTCCTGTCTGTGCACATCTGAAATGAAAAGGATGCAGTAAATGCATTGTTTGGGTCATTATTTCTTTTCTTATTAAATGCTTGAAAAATTTCTTCATTGGCTTTTTAGAACAGTGTATCTAGTCTCTGAATTTTAAATAACCTTTTCTATGAATGAAAAATGGCAATCAAATATCAGATTAGTGATAGAAATAGTGATAGTGATAGTGATTAGAAAAAACAACTTCAGTTTTAAGTAAATATTCTTGAAATTGTGTATAGTAAAGATAAGGTAAATAATTAGTAAGTGTGAAGAGGAAAGAATTTTATTTGCGGCAAGG
Organism: Apaloderma vittatum; assembly: GCF_000703405.1. Classification (NCBI taxonomy): domain Eukaryota; kingdom Metazoa; phylum Chordata; class Aves; order Trogoniformes; family Trogonidae; genus Apaloderma; species Apaloderma vittatum. Next base: position 49,818 of record NW_009697218.1, read on the forward strand.
AGAAAATCTTTAAAAAAAATCCCCACAGTATTTCTCATAGGATTTTAGTGATTTAGGATTTACCTCAGAATTAGAACAATAATTATATAGGTCAAGATAGTTTATATGTTGCAATACAGATGGAAAAATAAGATTAAATACAGATGGAGATTCTTTAACTGGACTTTGAGGAGTTCATGTCATACTAGCAGTGCTTTTTGAACATTATTTATGTGTAACTATCTAAAGGCAGTACAAAGTGGGATATTGTTCAAAACTAACCACATATGAAATGGAAAAGAAGATACAATATATTTTTTATTGAAAGAATTGCCAAGGCATGCTTGTATTAAAGTTCTTTTAGTTTGATGATGGCTACATGAATAAGAGAAGTAAAAAATAGGTTACTGAGAGGAGGGAACATAAAAGTAGTGTTTCAGAATTCATTAGTAGTGTTAAAAGAAAAGTAAGGGAGGAAACATCAAATGATTGAAGCTAAGTCTGCCTGAGCAGGCTGTCCAGTGCATACAGAAGACCTGTAGTGAAACCTTGTAGAGAGTGCTGAGGCCTCAGTGTGCATTCCTTACATGTTTCGAGGTGGGGGGATGAGGGAGGTACTTAGGATTAGCTCTAGTCTGAATGCCCATTAATAGCTGTAGGATTCTGCATGTGCTCCTGGCATGTGTCTTTTGATTTAGTTTCATCAGAAAGGCATCCAGCTCATGCACTCCAATACCTCTCTACAATGACAGCAAAAGTATAGAAAAAAAATTGGAACAACTGGGAGATTTGTTTCTCAGATGAACTCCTAAACCAAGCTGAGGCATTAGTATAAACAACCCATGCAATAAATAGAGGGCAGCTCCTCCATAAAGAGAATACTGTCAGGGCTCAGACTTGGTTCATTTTATCTTTAAAATGTCCAGAAATGTTTGACTTCCCTTGAATCTCTTTGGTGAAATCAGACAATGACTTCAGGGCAGCGTTCCCACTCTCAGATTTGGAGCAAAAAAAAGCATCAGAGCTTTTTATATTCAGTGAATAAGGGAAAACATTACTGAATAACCAGAGTCGAGGCTGCTGCAGGAAATCAGAAGAATTTTGTTTGTAGAGTGCAGAAGAAAGAAATCACTAACATTAGTGTTGTTCTAAATAAAATTTCCTAAGCACAATTGAATAACTGACTCTACCTCTTGGAAGAAATGAAATGAGAAAGAGCAACAGTTAAAATAAAGAAGAAAAATCATAAATTCTTAATCTTTCTATTCACAAAATTAAAATAGAATTTTTAAAATCTAATCTAAATAGATCCTCGTTTAATAACTATTTTTGTTCACAAGAGCAGTGAAGCTTAATGTTTAAATGGTACTGATGCCACTGGAATTTATGTATAGTTTTACCTTTTAGATACCATCTTATAAGGTTCTCTGATCAGGGAAAATCACTTTAACACTCACTAGTTGATATATAAACCAACAGTTGGAAGCTCTGGGATTTAAATTCCTATAATTGAATAATTCAGAAATTTGAGACTGATACTGAGATTCTGTCTTGGCCCTACTCATGTGTCCAATCTGATCTAGCCTTTATTAACAGAAGAATCAGCATGTACTGAGGTCATTACAAGACCAGACATTATCTGTTTAGTCATTCGTATAGCAGATTTCGCTTGATACCAGAACCCAGGGAATTAATATCATCTCATTCAAACAGAAAGAATCTAGCCAATCCAGTCAAAGGTAGTCCTCAAATGTTGATTCTATATTTGGCAGAGGTAAAGAGGCACTTGCATGAATTAAGGTAAACTGCCTTCTGGAAGTGCTATTTTTGTCTATTTACTGTAAAAGGAGCATGCAGAAACCAGCTTTGGCTCACCCAACAAAATTTGAGACATAAAAATGATAAGAGCACTTCAAATTTTGGGTGCAGGTCTGTGTTTATATAATGATTGTTAGGCTGAATTGGTACACCAGACCCAAGTTGTCCCTAAACTTCATAGAAGCTGAGGTAATGAACACTGATTTTGGCTCCATTTCCACCTTGAACAGCTCTGTTCTCCGCAGTGAGGTCCATATTCTTGGTTCTGGTTTTGCCTGCACTTCTCTTCTTTTTCTCGTGCTCTTTCTTTCTTTATAGGGGAAAACGGGAGGATGTGGGAGAAGAAAATCACATTCTAAGATTATGGTTTGTTTAGTTGAGCTTTTGTTTGCATATGACTAGTTTAATCATGCACAACATTCAGCCTTCATTACACTGAACGTTGTTAGTAGTAGATGCCTCTGAGCACAATAATGCCTAATTTGCATTAATCTTGCTTTGCTCAATTCTTTTATAGTCATACAAACATATGCCACAAACTAGTCTCCATTTTTTAAACCACAATAAATCTATGAGCTACACTCATGTATTAAATAGCACTTAATTTACTGAACTCCTCCAAGCAACTAAAAACATTACAACGTTCTCATTTCTGCAAGACAATACAGAGCCAAAATGTCTCAAAATGGGCAACAAAACAGTGTCTGCATAATGATGTGAACACGTAATCAAACAAAAACAAATTTCCCCAAACCACAAATAAATAAATAATTATACTGCAATTCTGAACTTTTAAATTCTTTTATCTTCCCAATCCTCTACTTTCCTGCAGGTAGTGTTTTTGCAGGTGCAGCCCAGACAGTTTCATTTATTTTGTTAGGATCTCTACAAGAAGATTTTTAGCTAAATATAGCTGTGGTATAGCTACCACTGAAAGTGATATTCATTCAGTTTTCCATTTAAATTCTCTAATATATATTACTACTTTGTCATTCATTCCAATTGTTAAAGTTCTACTGTAAGTTCTTGTGGTTTTTTTTTTCTAAAAAGTCTGCATTCCTTCAACTTACTTCAGAGATGCTGATGTCGTATTATTTCTATACACTAGTTCAGGAGCTGTAGTGTTTATGCAGGAGAGGAAATATCCACCACAGTGTCATTTTGTCCGAGGCAAGATACACCCTATTCTAAACTCCCAAAAGGGGACTACCTAACACTGAACTGGTAAGTCAGAGCAAGGAAATGCGGCACTATTCAGCTCTCAGGCCCACTGGATTCCCAGTAATAATGGTATTCTCTTCCTCCTGTAGTTTAAATGAAGCTCTGAAACAGACCAGGGGAAAAAAAAAAAAAAAATACCAGCACAAAGGTTCTTATAGAGAGTATTACGACTGTTAAGCCAAATAGCTGTGTCCTGTCTTAATCGGACTCCTGTTTTGGTCCAGCAGATGTAGAGTTTTGTCTTTATGAAGTAACACATCTTTAACCAAAAAAAGAGGCTGAAAATATTGAGGGTATCTTAGACCCTTATGGATCTTAGACCCTTATGGATGTGCTCCTCTTTAAAGCATGTGGTTTAGCTCAGTGTCAGGGAAAGGAGCAAATTGCACCTTCACATTTTGCTGGGCAAGTTTTCTAATATCCAAGTAAAATGAAACTGTCTCTTAATCTTTATTTCTTTCAGCAACATTTCCAAATAAGACATTGTTTTCCGTTGGGCTGCTGGATAAAAAATACATAGATATGTACCTCCTGGCGAAGGATTGGAGCTGAAAGTTCCAAGTGGGATCATGTTTCTGCCTATAGCCTCATTTAAGACACCTGGGAAGTGGATTAATTTAGTTTAACCCTATATTACACTTTTTATTGGCTCTGGAGAGCTAATGTGCACATCTAGCAGCATGCCTACACTGTGCTATTATCTCTGAACTCATGCCGAACTACCTGCTTCCAGACTTGAACGTAATACACTTGTTTCAATGCTGACACTAGAACCCCAGCTCATGAGCTACATGTGGTATTTTATTGTCACAGAAGCAACATAGCAAGTCAAAATCTTATGTGAGATGTGTAAGCGGACCCTTACATGCATCCCAAACATCCACCGTCAACATCTGTATAAATGAGTTTGAATCTTTCCATGCTGAAAGTTACCTAAATATGAAAGATGCAAGTCACAGGAGAATTGTTGCTAGGGCATTTGCTAAAAGGTGAAGGGCATTATTCTGCATACTGTCCTCTCCTCCCTGTCCTATATTGCTTCTCAAGGAGAATTTTATCCATAAAAACTGTCAGAATTCCAGATTGGAACAGCTTTCAGAGGAGATTAACCTTCTCCATGGCACAGCAATTTTCCCTCCTGAGGAAAGCCATATTATTTCAGTCTAGAGAAGGTGTCTATTACTTTAGAATTTAAGAACCCACATGTTTTTTCTCAGAGAGAGAAGCAATTACTTTAACTGCTGTGCTCAGCATGAAAATGTTTGGGGAAAAATGCCTCTCTCAATCGTACTTTGACATCTATATTTAAAATGGAGCTAAGTATATGAAAAACTAAAATCTAAGTTAAAAATATATACCTATAATAACTGTCATGAAACTGTAAAATACAATGTATACAATATTAATATTTTGCTGTGTGGAAGTACACTTTAATGTAACATTCTACTTTAAACCTTTAAGGGACTTTTCCCATTAAAAACACTTTCAGTTGAAGATATTCTCATAAGCAAAACTATACTTGGGATATACAAGTAAGTACGGACTTTGATTTATTATTCATTAGCAGTTCTCAGTTAAAAACTGAACAATTTTTGCAGTTACAGGAAAGAACTCCTCAGTGTTTTTCTACATCTGGTAGAGGATTCACCCTGCAATATATACTACCACGAACAGAGTGTTTGATTGTCACAAGACACTTCCTGTTATCAGGAAACATATTTTAATTTTTTCTTTCTATTTTGTCTCTTCTGTCAGTTAAAGCACATGCAAACACTGAAGCAAAATAACACTTGTATTTCTTCTACATCGTTCCACCTCCCTTACAGAAAGGAAAGGATAGCAAAATTACTAAATTGCAAAACTCTTAAATTACAAAAAGTCAGCTCAGAGGATTTGCCTTTAGTGTAGACTATAGAGGTTTAAAATGGCCGAGGTATTACACATTTTTGTGGTGGTTTGACCCTGGCTGGAGGCCAGGAGCTCACCAAAGCTGCTCTATCACTCCCCTTTTCAGATGGACAGGGGAGAGGGAAGATGTAACAAGAGGCCCGTGGGTTAAGACAAAAAGCAGTTTAACGTAGCAATAGCAAATGCCGCGCACGGAAGCAAAGCAAAACAAGGATTACTCTCTACTTCCCATCAGTGGGAGATGTCCGGCCACTTTCCCAGGAAGCAGGGCTCCCGTATGCGTAGCGGTTGCTCCAGAGGACAACGCGAGTGCCCCCCCCCCCATCCCTCTTCCTTCTCACTTTTATGTCTGAGCTGACGCCATATGGCATGGAATACCCCTTTGGTCAGTTTGGGTCAGCTGGCCCAGCTGTGCCCCCTCCCAAGATGTTGCCCATCCCCAGCCTGCTGTTGGGGGAACGTTGGAAAACCACGGCCTCGGTGCTGTGCGAGCACTGCTCAGCAGTAGCCAAAACACTGGGGTTCTATCAACACCCTTCTAGCTACCGCTCCAAAAACCACAGCACTGAGAGAGTTGCTGTGGGAAGATTAACTCCACCTCAGCCTGACCCGATACACACATGTACTGGGGCAAGACTCATACCCACCTCTGTGCTTTCCTGGTCCCTTGTCGTGCTAAAAGAACCTCACTGTACCTGCAGGGGCTGGTGCAACCCCAGGCAAGCACAGTGTCCCCAGGCAGAGGGGACCATCTACTTCAAATCATTGGCCACCATGCACAGCTACAGCATTGCTGCACAGAAGGCCTGTGGGAGAGACATTTAATATATCACAGTATATTTTACTGCTCAGTCAGAGATCAGAGCGAGGCTTTCCTAAGCATCCTAGAAATCCACTGCCCAGTCAGTGCATTTGCCTTTCTTTTGCCCTTTCTTCTCTCTCTCTCTTATCTCATTTCCATGGAGGAAACTGATAGACACTAGGAGATAGAGAACGGGCCAGGGCCATGTGTAAAGCAATTTTTGGTAGCAAGACTGTAGCACATGTCTGCGTCTTCCCTGGTTCCATGCCAGCCTCATCCCAATGGAGTTTCCCTTTCAGATGGCTCCTACTGTGGATGCTTTCCACAGTCCCGGTTGCTGCAAAAACACTGGATTACCTCAACCTGTATTATCTTTCTAGAGGAATCACTTAATTAAAGAGGATGGAAAAGGGGACAGGTCTACATTACAGCTTGCTGGAGCCTGTGAGTAAATTAGCCTAATTCAATCTCTAAGTGATTATCTCAGGAATTTCCACGAGCAGTAAATTCACTGCAGAAATTAGACCAAAAGGTAAAAGCTACATTGTAATTATCATCAAGTAGAAAAAATAAAGTTGTTCATAATACAAAATTTATGTCCAAATAAACATTATAAAAAGGAGTATTGAAAACCACATTAATTTCATGGTATCTTCCCCCTCCCTTGTTCTATTCAAAGAGAGTAACCGGGAGATTAGATCAGGAGGAGAGATATAAATGCCATACTTGCAATCTATGTTAGTGCTATTGAAAAAAGACATCTGAAAACAATATACAGACAAGCAAAGGCTTGATCTCTCTCAGTGATGAGGAAACGGGCAACCATCTACAGAAGAATCTGTAAAGCACAGTTGTTGGAGAACCCAGTACAAATAGCTCTACTCGGGTTCCTAAGAGCTCTTTGAAGCTCCCCAAATTCTTTCCTTAGTGCTAAAGCAAAGCTTGTATAAGGACAAGGTAATTCAATTGTAAACTGTGCAGTGTTGCCATTGCTCTCTATGCTTTATGTGGTATCAGCTCAGAAATGACAGTGCATGACCTGTGGATACCAATAGCAAGATGTAGGTTTTTTAAAAAAATATGAGAATAGTGCATATCCCCAAAACTTGAGGTTGTTTAAAACACAGAGGAAAGCTCCTTTCCTCTTTAATAACTGATGGCATATTAGTGACTTGAATTAAAAATCACCTTTTGTGATCCAGATCTTCCACAGATATTTAATCTAATAGATTTTTTTGCTGTGTTTGTAACTCATATCACAAATTAAACGTCTACAAAGACAATCTGATTCTGTGTTTTGCATAACAAAAATTACAACACTTTTTGATGAAATATTGCTGCATTTAATTGGAAATGCTCCATGCAGCGGCTGAAGCTGGCGGCCACTCTGAACACCACTTAAAGCAATTCTGTTGAATTATATCCTGCTACTGAAATTAGATGCAGAAAGATGTGATTACTAGGACTTTGAAGTCTCTCCCTATATCTAGTAGAATACAAAAGAATAACTTCTACTTCAGTTTTGTACTTAAAATAGTAATCTGAGTTTAGGAACAATGGCAAAGATTTGGAAGCAATTTTTATGAAAGGAGAAAATTCTTACCTGGCTAATTATACACTTAGAAGGTTTCAGTCTTGTCTGCTAATCCTGCCTCTGCCTCTACCACTATTTCTATCTGTCTTGCGCCACTCATCTGATCTTTGTGTCTATACAACAGAAATAATACAGTCTGATTAAGTACCGCAAAGATAATTGTTAGAGATCTTTGTATAACATCACCACATTGCTCTGAAAATACAGCAAGCTATGAAACTGCTAAATAGTCTTATTACTGTTGTGTTCCCACAAGTGGCTGAGCTCCCATAAAAAATGATCATAGATGCTATATGAGTCAGAGGGGTGCCATCAGCATTGTGTCTAATGAATCCAGGTTGTCCATTTAGTCGTATTTTTATTTTCACCTGTTTATTGGCTGCAGATTTAAAATAGCAAGGTTCAATCTATCCATCAAACATTCCATGATTTCTTCAAAACAAAAGAAAAATAAACTTTTTTTCCATCTAATCATAATACAGAAACTCTGAATTATCATATTTAATGAAGAAAAATCTGAATTTTCATATGGCTAAGAAAAAGCTGGACTTGAGACAGCACTTACTCTTTCTTCCCTGTTTTGTTTTCCTGTATAAAAAAGGAAAGATGGTGTCATATTGACAGAGCTATTAAAAGTAGTCTACTCGGAGAAATTCAGACTATAGAAAGGTAGCTTAGGAAAAGTGATTGTCAGCTACAATAATAATGAAACAAATCTTGAATTTCAAATATCTCTCTCTGGCAGACGCTCTGTTAAAAATTCAGCTGTTGGCTAAGTTCAGAAGTGATTTTGATCCTCCCAGGGCTCTTACCCCGTAGGTTAACAAGGCTGTAAGCACTAAGACCTGGTTCAGCAAAGCACTTCATCAGTCTGCAGGGGAGCAGAGGTGATAGATCACATATGATTCAAACATCCCCTAACCCCACGTGCTCAGAGTATATTGATAATAACATCGGTTTTACAAATTAGACATGGCGAAAAAACCCCTATTGAATCACATTGCTTATCTCCCTGGCAATTCATGATATTTATAGTGTGCTATTCATGTTTGTTTTGCATGTTTCAGGAGAAAAAAAAATATGTGTAATATGGAATTCAATTGAATATAATTGTATATAAAAATAATTGTAGGTGTAATATGAATCAAACTAATCACCCTTATTAGTACTTTACATACCCAAAGGAAGCTGTAGGAAAGAAAGAGGGTTTTTTTAACAAAATTATTTTAGATTTTTTTCTCGATACAAAATCTTTAATCAAAATAATGTTATTCAAAATGTGCTTTTTCTTGTATTTATACATATTATCCTTTATCTTAAATACTCTAGAATTTTGTATATATATGTTTTCATATATTGTTAGAATCCTCTAATGGAAAGTGACTATATTAATGTGTAAAACCAGTATGAATAAATTCTATAATTCAAGAAAAATTACCATACAGGCACAGTTACACCTTCAGTCACTTTAAAACGTTTGTATCTTTTCTATGAGCATTCTCCTGTCTTGTCTATTAATATATTCTTTCTAAGATTTTGCTCAGATCATATGTGATTTTCTAAGACAGCTACGCTTCAATCATAAACCAAAGTGTTTTTATTTTCCTGCCACAAGACTGGATGTTTTTTTACATGCGTGCCTAAAAAATGAGTTTATTTCTTCATAGCACATGGGTATAGAAAGCAAGTAAACGAATCTCTTTTTACACTTATGGTCATTTGCAGAATTACTGCTGTCCAATTTGCTGTTTCTGTTAAAAGCTTGTGATACTGGTTTTTGTCTTTTCATCTTACATTTAAAAAAAAAAAACAAGTATGTCTTCTTCATTTTTATAACAGTCCTCTTTTTTTATTGTATTACTTCTGAGGGGTTTCAGTAAAGATCAGTGACCTGCTGTGTCACACACTGTGTGAGCATACAGGTACTTTCTGATGCTGGTTCTAAGATAATTAAGTCTCCTTGTATTACTTCCCTGTCCTCCAAGCATCTCTTTAGTATTATCTGTGAATGTAATTAATGCTCTTTACTTCTCTCCCGGGCTAGTGAAGATATTAATCCCCGACTTAATACAGATCCCTGTAGCACCATGCTACACACCTCTTCCCGTCTGGATATATTGCCGACATTATCCTTTGTTTATGCTCTTTCATCCTCCTTCAGTCTTTCAACGAGACAGTGTTTCTATTGAAGCCAATTTTAATTAATGTTGACAAAGATTTTAACACGTAGTGCAAACCAAATATATTACAGCTATTGTTTTTCACGTCCCTATTTTTCTCCGTAGTTCTAGTTAACTAATAAATCAGATTTATCTTCTAGCCCTTTGTTCCTTCTGCATCTATTCTGCCTCTTGCTGCTGGGTGCACTAACCTATAGATATTCATGGTCTTTTCTCTTGCTATGAGCTCTACTGTTTGAGGGAGAACAAGGACAAAGCCGAACATGACAGTGAGAAGGATGGCCCCAATCCAGCACAGCAATGAAACACATGGCCATCTTTAAACACAGACATAATCTCACTGGAGTCAATAGAAATACTTGCATGCTTGAAAGTAGTATCTACCAGCTTCAGGCTGCTGGGCTGAATATATAAAAGGATTGTGTGCTAATCATCTCATATTTCCTTTTGTATTTTAAAATAGTTTCACACTGACCTTTCAAAGTCCCCTTCATTCTTTCTGATATCTAGAGCAGTGATACAATGCATTTTTGAGGTAGCATGCGACAACATGGTAGGATGCAAAATATTCAGATTTTCTGGACTAAATGCTATCAAACTTCCCCCATTATTCCCTAACCTGTTCCTCATCAGAACAGGAAATATTTTGACATGATATTCATATCTCCTATTCATAAAGTTAGCTTATTACTATTATTTATTTATTCACTAAAACTAATTCAGTATCTCAGTCACTTTTGAAACAGCATTAATTTCACCCCTCCTCAGGACATACTTGATTTCTTCAGCAGCAAATGCAATTTTGCTTTGCACCCGGCAGCATAATGGTTCTTGTTGACAAATGTTAATTAGTTGTGTGGGTTTTCTGTTCCCAACATTTTTGGCTCTGAACTTACAATCAAAGAAAAATTAGGGGGGAGGAGAGGGGAGGGAATTTTTTCCCAAATAGTGGAACAGCTTTATTTGTGAATGTCATGGGAAGCTAGAAGGAGAAAAGAAAGCAAGTAAATGCGTTAGCCTGAGGGAAAGGATTTCTAAGGATGTGCTCTTACACCCAGCTGAGACTGGTCTCTTCTTTAGCTCAATGGATTTAAAAAAAAAAAAAAAAGAAGAAAATAGCCCCATGGCCCTACACCCCCAGAAGATACAATGGGTTTTTAGCACTCAGAGGGAATCTCTCTCCACCACAATTGAAACACAGCTTAACTAGTCTTAAATCAGACTATCTAATCAACTGAAATCCAATGAAAAATAGCTTCTGTTATGCCTTAGAAGCAGAGTGTGGATGAGGAGATTAGCTGGGGTGAGATTAATCACTTTAGAAAAGAGAACTTTAACTACTTTTTAATAACACACAGTTCAATGTGGTTAAGAATATGGAAGCTCAGATAAAGCCTTTTAAAAAGTAAGAGCCATCAAAGCAGTTTAGAAATGTTTAGCTGCTCCGATACAGTAGTGGGCAGAACTCATTTTCATCTGTTCTTGTCTGAGGTGATTCCTTATTATCATTCTATAAGTTTCATGCTAGGCAGCAAGAGAAAGAAAGACTCAGTGGTTTTTTTGTCATTAATGGTTGTCATTTTGATTAAAAAAAAAAAAGAAGAAACACTATAGTTTAAGGGGTAAATGCAAATGACCTCAGCATTGCAGTTTTGTACTTCAAAGAGGAGTAAATTTGTTTTGAAGTTTATTTGGTAGATGAATTACTGTCAGAGATAAGCAAGAATTTTGAACTCCCAAGGGCTCTGATAATGCTTCAGAAAGGAGAAAATTCAAAAATTACCACACTTGTGATCAAACATAATAAAAATTAAGGCTAATAAACAGCTTTTCTAATGTCAGTCTAAAAGGTGAGCCAAGGAGGCTTGTGGAACATAATATTATCAGTCTGAAATTCACAAAGTTTTCTATCTTTGATTCTTTTGATCTTTTTTCTTTTTTAAATTAATATTATTTCTACTCCTAAATTGAAAACATTCTTCTTGTATAATAACTCATGCAGATTTAGTTTTTACAGTCAAACTCCTATATGTGGGTGAAATTAACAGTTACGGTAGAAAGCTTTCTTCCTCACAGTTGTCTTGATAGGCAGAAGCAAGGTAGTAACTCTCAAAAGGTAATTTAAATAACATTTGGAATATTTTACAAGAATGATTTTTTGATTATCATATTCTGTGCTCCCAGGTACTATAGGACAAAAATAGAAAACAAGATTACCTTTCCTTATGTTAATAATTTTCCCCCTAAAATGCCTCTGATTAAAGACATATAAAAGGTATGGTTTTATTTTGAACTATCCAGACATCTTTGGTATTAAACACAGATGTATGCACATTTTTAAACATTGTATTGTTATTAATGTTTTTCAATGTCATATTGTAATTGAAAAATACTGGTGTCTGAGTAAATTCATGTTGATTTGTAACTTCTGTGAATCTCTCCTGGTAGCAAAGTTATAGGTGTTTATATCCTTCTCCCTCATTGATACATACTGTCCTGGAAAACTTTCAGACGAGGCAGGCTTGTCAGTGCTCGCTAGCAGCTCAGCAGTCAGTGCCCATTCAAAGGGGTGTACTTTGTCTGACTTTGCTTTTTAACATCAGACATATATAACAAAACACAGCTCATTGTGTGTTTGCTTCAGAAAGAGCACCATGCTGTCAACATGACAAAATCAAGTACAAGACAAGGCAAGACACTGTAGAAATCATTTACCCTCTACTGCATGTAAAGATAGCTTAAAGCAAGGACTAGAAGTTTTGACAAGGCATTTAAATACTCACAACTAACAATTTTGTGAAATCAACCAAGTCAAACAGATTTTGTTCTAAGGTCCAAGATGAACAGGAAAAACTAGGACAGAGCCTATCTGCTTCTGCAGTCTTTCTGACACTGTCAGAGACATACAGAGGAACAGCTATGAGACCATTCGGGCAGCCCATTGCTCAGCCTTCATCAACGGAGCACAACAAGGAAGGGAGCCTGGTTGTAGGATGCTAGAAACAAGCAAAGCAGCTCCAGAACATCTCAAACTGCTGCTGATGTTCTCAACAACATCTGAACAAGCTTATCTCTTGAGTTGTACCTAAATGTTTTTTGATGCTTTTAGGTGTAATACATCCTCTCTGTCTACCTTCTGCGACCAAAGTGGACAGCTCATCAGTTATGAATGTCATCCCCAGAAGAATATAAATGAAATATAAATTTGAGGCAAGCTAGACAATTACATTTTATTCTTAATTTCCTGTCACATGTACATTCTGCATATGAACTTGAACAGGTCATGCAGTCTTCTAGAGTCTGATTTTTATCTGTTAGAATTATTCAACATAATCAATCATTTTGGGACACAGATTCACGTCACTTCACTTGAGACATTCAAGGTCTCTATGTTAGATACTGTAGGTTCCAAGAGCTGACAGAACTAACCCTACAGAGCCGATAGAGAGAAATAGGTATTCCATTCTCATTTTATAATTCAGATATCAGATTAGCTGAACCACATTTTGGAAGACTCTCTTTCTCTCTCCCAATTAACTACAGAAGAAGCCTTGAGGTAAGTTATCGAACTTTGGCAACTGAACTAGACATCTAAAATTGTACCAGATGAATCTAGACCACAGTGTCTGCACATGGGCTACATATTCTAAGCTGAAGGGCTTTTTGGATGGATATATCAATATTGCTAAGGTGACTACAGTGATGAATATGTTAGAAACTAAATAAAGCTTGGTTTATTTCCATTTGCCCTTCAGAATATGTTTTGAGCTCAAGCTACTGGTCTTTTTTTATAAACATACTCTGTCTTGCACAGTCTTTTTTCAGTTAACTACCATTTTATATTGATTCTGCAGTGCATGCACAGTCATTTAAGTAGACCTTTGGTATTGCTGTCACACTTCAAGAGCTCAGAGGGGAAAAAGGTGGCTTTCTACTGCTTCTGAGTAAATTTGTAGCATTATTAGTGAACTGAGGAAGTATGTATGTCAAGACCCACATCTAAGTAAGTAGAGAAGAGGAGATATTAACTGAAGGCTGATGTATAGATGTGCTTTAATAAACTGTTGAGTCCTACATAGAGAGAACATGTCTTAAGTTTCTGTACTTATGACCTTAATAACATTCAAGTTAATGGGAGTCTAGCTTTCAGTTTCACTGGAAATGGGATCAGACCCCATACTGATAAGCTGCTAAGATATTTACAGTTTTGAGTGAGGAAAGAAAGCGAAAGTTTGTCACTTGGATATTATTCAGACTGAAAATGTCCCTAAATTTATGGAGGTTCATACATGACTGATGGTTAGTTTTTTCAGATACCGTTTAAATGTACAACCATGACGTTGCTTCCACGTGGAAATTTAAACCTTGCACTGACTCCTTTCCATGTGGGTTTTTTTTTGCTTGCTTGTTTGTAAAATACTCAGCTGAATCTCCTCAGGAGTGGAGTTAGGGCATTCCAGTCTCCTCTCCCAAGACTGACTGACACTATGATGCTTATCAATCAACATTAGGTGCACACAATTCTGACTTCAGTTTTCAATACAATAATGAACCTGGCAGTAGCATTTTAAAAAAGTAGTCACTGGATTATGAGTTACTTCTTTCACAAAGTGCTTAGAAAGCAGTCTAAGAATCTAGACCTACAATTTTATCAGACAAAAAATTTCAAACATGTTTTTCTCTTTGTAATGTCAGTTGATTACTGTTTGGATTTTCTTCGGAAGTTACTCTTGTTTTGTCAGCAAAAAGGACTCAGTAAACGTTATTTACTTTAGAACAAATTATGAATGAACTAAGCACAGAAAGCAGTATTTTCTCACTTAGAAAATCTGTTATTCATTGATATATCTTCCTGTGCCCTTTAGATCACCTTATAAATATCACAGCTGAAAAAAACTCTGGAGTTAATCGTGTTTTGCTGGATTGATGGTGGAGAATGGTGCAAGGCTAGACATGTATGTGATATTTGTTTCTTTTTCCTAGATCATCTCAGTGAAAGGTAGCCATAGCAATGTAATTTATACAGTTATTTATCAATCATTTATTTGTTGGCATTTGAGACCTTGTATCACTTTTTACGGTGAGGGTGCAGACAGCTCTTGATCTCAGCTCAGGTAATTACCCTCCACCTCTCGCACATTTCTGCTTCAGTGTCTGTTAAGAGAGAGATTCTTTTCTTTGCCCTGTTCTTTTATATCTTGCTGTGCACAGTGGAACTGCTTCTATGTCTCATTTTACACCTTACTGAGCTGTAGTGGAAAAGTCACCGCCAGAGCATGTCCTTTTGTCAAGTAATTCTTGGGCCATTTCTTGTTTATATCAAGTCAGCACTTACACACAGGTCATTTTGCCACAGCTAACAGCACTTAGTGTTGCTCCACAGGACACTGCAGAGTCTAAACACTTTCTGGGCTTATCACAGGGATTTCAAAATGGTCTGTGTAAACTACACCTATTGGGTAGAAATGCTTGTTTCTCTGCAGTCTAGAAACGAAAGTTTGAGTCTCGTCAATGCTAGAAGAGATATAAACCTGGTTGCAGTTGATACCTTCCTGAATCTTTGTAGACAGAGGATCAATAGCACAAACACACTCTCCAGCTGAGAAGACTCTTTAAAAATGTGTCCAAATACAGTACATTCTAAACTGAGCTGTCCATTAGGAACCCAAGTGAGATGACAATTCACTGTCACAAGCTGTTAATTAAATGTAGAAACAGCAACATCTTCTTTCCAGAAAATATGTTCCCCTCATCTGTTTTTTTGCTTTGACTTTTTGTGAACATTCCAGAAATTCTTTTTTTCCCTGGATTATCCACATTATCAATATTTCCATTGTATTATCATGAGTGTTGAAAAATAATTAAATAATTTGCATTCAGTGAAACATTCCTCATTGTTTTCTACAAAGCATCTGTAAATTCACTAGTAAAGGCATTTCTTCTAGAGATACCGACAGTCCCTACTCTGTGGCTACATTTATATCAGTGAACTGAACTGCTTACATTTGTTCTCTAACTGGCAAGGCGTGATCCACATCCATACTATTAGAATCTGTTTCTCAGACTGTCTGTTGGCAAGGGTGTCTGCGACCTCCAAACTCTTTGATTGTGTCCAGGGAACTCTTGAGAAAGTGGTAGCTTAGGCCAAAACCATTCTAGTGAACATTTTAACTGTGTAGTGTGGTCCAGAAAAAAATTTGAGCACCTGGAAAGATTTATTGTCACTGCCTAACTTACTTATTAGTTTAGGTACAGAGTAAGTTCTTTAGGTTTTTGCTCATTAGGTTTTCCTAACACCTGGAAAATCTTAGCACATCTAAAGGCAAACTGAAAAAAAGAACCAAAAAACAAAAAAACCCCAAACCTCAAACCTATATTTAATGCATATCACTTGACAGAATTCTTAAGGAGTTTTCATGGTTTCAGGTGATTGATAAACTTGTGGACGAGAAATCCGAAAAGGATTATCAAACACACAGATGCACACATCTTTTGCAGTAGTAGTAGTCCCTGAGTTGAACATAGTTTGAGAAATTAAAAGGTAGTGTTGTGCTACTCCCAACTGCTTGTATATTCTCCAATTTTCACCTGCTTAGAATAAGTAAAATAAATACTGGCTTATGTGCTGTTTTGTTCTAAGTAAGTACAAATAGTCCTGTGCTACCTGCCTTCCTTTCCACCATTCTGTGTGAAAAGTGACATGTATAACAAGGCAGGTATGACATGGAACCCATCCCTTCAACACTCTATTAACTTCATACAGGTTATTGACATCTTGTTTGTAATCACCCCTTTCCTGATATCAAAGAGGGAGCTCGATGCACATTTACTTTTATCTGCTAGATAGAGAAACAAATAGCAGAACTACACAGAATATCTATGGAAATGGAGGGGATAATTATACTAATACTTGATCTGATATAATTGAATCAAATATCTGTCAAAGGTGGACTTATATAACAGCCCATCAAAACCGTTATTCAAATCCATGTCAAAGAAAAGGGATCTGAATATTTCTGGTGAATTTGTATCACCTCATATAATGTATCTGCATATTTTACTATTTATATATATACATATAGGTAGACAGATATCTGTATTACATGCGTTACCAAAGCATAGTATATAATTCTGGATCTAGATCAGTCTCAGCCTGCCTAGGTCTCTCTCAGGAATCTACAAATCACCATACTGTAGAAATTTTCTCTTTCTTATTAAAAAATAAAACAAAACAAAACAAAACTGAGCAGAAAGGAGAGAGCATAGCCTCCTTCAAAATACTCTACAGTTCAGTAGTCATTAGCATGGGGAGAAACTTCTTTGCTGTGAGGGTGACAACGCACTGGCACAGGCTGTCCAGAGAGGTTTTGGGGTGTCCTTCTCTGGTGACTTTCAAAACCCACCTGGCTGCGTTCCTGTGGGGCTGCCCTAGGGGATTCTGCTTTGGTGGGGAGGTTGGACTAGATGATCTGCGGAGACCACTTCGAGGAAAGTAAGACTGCGCTGGGGAAGGGATCTAAAGTGAAGAAAGCCGACAAAAAGCTCTTTTGGGGGGCTTCTTTTAAGCCGGGAAAGACGTGCGCCGCGAAGGAGCAGCCGGAGGGCGGGCTGCCGAGCTGCCGTGGGCGGAGCCACTATCACCAGCGCGTAATCTAAACGAGGCATCAGCGCTAATTGTGTGCGCGTGAACGACGTTAACCAGCTGTTAATTGTCCCCTCAGTAGGCTTCAATAAAAAGCCTTGGGGAGGGCAGGGACTAGTCGCTGCCCACTGAGCACACCGAACACACGGCAATAAAGAGTAAGTCGGTGTTAACAGCGGAATACTTAAACGTGCTGTAAATAAACCTGTTTTTGAGGGGTTGTTTGATTGCAGAACCAATTATGGTTGCAACCTGACCAAAGGCCCTTAGAAAAACTGTAGACACACAGACAGAGTCTCCACGCAAGCGTGCTAGTGTTCAGCCCTCGGGCTGCAGAGCGTACTGGAGCCTGGCACTTGCAGTGGAAGGTAGCAGAGACGACACCTGTGTGAGATGTGACCAGGTGAACAATCTGCTCAGCCTGATGGCTGAGCTGAAGGATGAAGGAACAAGGCTGAGGACTATCAGGGAGTCTGAGAAAGAGAGAGATCGGTGGAGCCACTTCCTGAGACGTAAGCAGCAAGCTCCATGAGAAGCAGAAAATCACCTCCCCTCTGGCCCTCAGGAAAAAAGAGGGGACCTAAAGGATGGGGAGGAGTGGAAGCAGGTGCTTGCCAGAAGAGGAAGGAAAATCCCTGTCTGGCCTCCCTCACCTGCCCAGTTGCCCTTGCAGAACAGGTATGGGGCTCTGGACGATGAGATCCAGGCAAAGGAAGAGACAGGTGGAGGTTCATCCATAGGGCTGTCAAGGGTGAATCAGTCAGCTACATGCATTAGGACTTCTTCATCCAAGAAAAAAAGGAGGGCAATTGTTGTGGGCGACTCCCTCCTGAGGGGAACAGAGGGCCCTATCTGCCACCCAGATCCAACCCACAGGGAGATCTGCTGCCTCCCTGAAGTCTGGGTTAAGGATATTATTAAGAAGTTTCCAGGTCTGGTTAAACCCTCTGATTATTACCCACTTCTGGTTATGCAGGTTGGTAATGATGAGATAGCAGAGAGATGGCCTGAAGCAATCAGAAGGGACCTTAGGGCATTGGGACAGATGCTTGAAGGATCAGGTGCACAGGACAGGTTGTGTTTGCCTCCATTCCTACAATTACAAGGAGAAATAGTGGAAGGTTCAGCAAAGTGCAGCAGGTTAATACTTGGATAAAAGGGTGCTGCCAGCAATCTAGCTTTGGGTTTTTTAACCATGGGAAGATTCACATGGCACCTGGTCTACTAAAACCAGATGGGGTTCAAATGACACAAAGGGGAAAAAGGATCCTCAATCAACAGCTGGCAGGACTCGTAGAACGTTCTTTAAACTAGATATGAAGGGGGAGGGGTAACAACGAGTTCAAATGAAAATGACCCTGGGGTACACATAGTGACATCAGAATCAGAGTCACTAACACAGATGAAGTACAATTGTATTTCATTGAGGGCTCCAGGTAACTTATCAGGGGCCCAACTCAAATGCCTTTATATGAATGCCCGCAGCTTGGGTAATAAACAAGAAGAGCTGGAGGTGCTTGTGAGTCTGCAGCACTATGACCTGATCGGCATCACAGAGACATGGTGGAACAACTCCTGTGATTGATGTGTTCAACTAGAGGGGTATAAACAGTTCAGGAAGGATAGGCACGGGAAACAAGGAGGGGATGTTGCCCTCTATGTCAATAAAAGGCTAGAATGCATGGAGCTACACCTGGCAAGTGATGACGAAAGAACAGAGTGTCTGTGGACCAGGGTGAAAGGAAGGGTAGGAGACTTTACAGTGGGGATGTGCTACAGACCACCCAATCGGGAGGACCAAGTGGACGAGGCCCTTCATAAGTAGATAGGAGTTGCTGTTCATTCACAAGCCCTGGTCCTCATAGGGGATTTTAATCACCCTGACATCAGTTGGAAGAACAACTCGATGGGGAGCAAGCAATCCAGGAGATTCCTGAAATACATTGATGATAACTTCCTTATCCAAGTGATAGAGGAACCAATGAGGAGATGTGCCATGTCACACCTCGTTCTCGTCAATAGGGAAGGGCTAGTGGATAGTATTAAACTCATGGGTAGCCTTGGCTGCAGTGACCATGTGATGCTGGAATTTGAGATCCTGAGGGCATGGGGAGCAAGCAATCCAGGAGATTCCTGAAATACATTGATGATAACTTCCTTATCCAAGTGATAGAGGAACCAATGAGGAGATGTGCCATGTCACACCTCGTTCTCGTCAATAGGGAAGGGCTAGTGGATAGTATTAAACTCATGGGTAGCCTTGGCTGCAGTGACCATGTGATGCTGGAATTTGAGATCCTGAGGGCAGGTAAGAGGGGGAAGCTCAGCAAGCTTGATACCCTTGATTTCAGAAGAGCTGACTTTCGTCTCTTCAGGAACCTCCTTGTTAGTGTACCATGGGATAAAGCCCTGGAGGGACTGGGAGCCCAAGAAGGCTGGTTGACTTTCAAGGATCATCTCCTCCAAGCTCAAAGGCATTGCATCGCTAGAAGGAAGAAGTCACACAAAAAGACCAGGAGACCTATATGGATGAACAAAGAACTTCTGGTGAAAATAAAATACAAAAGAGGAACACACAAAGCATGGAAGCAGGGACTGGTAACCTGGGATAATTACAAGGAAGTTGCTCGTGTAATCAGAGACCAGGTTAGAAAAGCTAAGACCCTGACTGAGTTGAATCTGGCCAGTGATATTAGAAATAATCTAAAAGGATTTTACAGCTACATAAGAGAAAAAAGAAAAATGAGAGAGAATGTGGGACCTCTCCGGAAGGACACAGGTGACCTGGTTGCTGAGGACATGGAGAAGGCTGAAATACTCAACAACTTTTTTTGCCTCAGTCTTCACTGGCAACCGCTCGAACCACACCACCCAGATCACAAAGGGTGTTGGCTGGGTCTGGGAGAGTGAAGAACCACCCAGGGTAGGAGCAGATCAGGTCCATGA